>NC_083640.1:25028945-25083945 GCF_963576545.1 Limanda limanda | reverse complement strand
AACCATTTAAAGAATAGAATAAATGTCAGATGAGCTGATGATGAAAATAATCAGTGGTCACAACTTCCTCAAAATATCACATGATTTACTGGTACATGTGATTTTATGGCTTGATGACATCAGGACCTAAGAAACGATGATTCACTGCTCTTATTGAAAGTCTCCTCACTACAATGACGTGAATCCAACAGAGGGAGAAGGAAACAAAGAGCTCTGTGCTCACAGCAGTGGAACTGAGATCAGAGCTTGACTTGAACAAGAGCACAAACTTCTTGGAACTACTGGAGGACGATAGGACTTAATGCACAACACTTTCCAAAGATCAGCCGATCAGACAAGAGCCTACAGTTTCCTCTGTGTCTCTTTTAACCAATGACGAGGCGAGAAATGCACAGAGGAGCAGGTCTGTGCATTTTTGTCTCCAAACTGAGAGGCAAGGTTTGAGGAAATAAACAGAGAAGCTCTTCATGGCTCTGAAACTTCTTGAGCTCTGAGGATAAACAAAGAGCTTTCGGTAAACGTTAGGAGCTTCTCAGGTTACAACCATTAAGAGGAATGGATTGGGATACAACAGTTCCCAGGGCACAAAAACCTCCAACGTTGGAGGAAGACTCCAGACTGAACACGACCACAGTCCTTCTTTGGAGTTGTTGTTTTGCATCTCTTTATTTTGTGTCCTCCATGTATCATACATCTCTTTTGAATTGTTTTGCATCTCTTTGTATCATGTTGAAACACCTTAGGTCTTTCTGCATCTTTTCAGATCAGTTGTGGTCATTTTGTGTCTCTTTGAGAAAGTTTAGCATCCTTTAGCTTTTGTTTTGTGTCTCTTTTTGTGGTCATTTTGTCTCTTTGTGCTCAATCAGGACTCTATTGCCTAGTTTCAGCTCCTCATTTCCGTCCTTGTTTGCAGTGACACGTGCCAGAAATAAAATAATAGACACTTCTGTGCGATTCGTCATGCTGAGCTTTTTTTAACCCGCCGCTGATTGTGTCTAGAGCCCCGTGGATTACGCTGGAAGCCGAGTCTGTGACCAGGTCTGTCTACAGATGAGCCTTCAATAAGAGAGCACAGAGATTCCCAGATGGCTTCTGGAGGGATGAGACGGAGACAGTGAGTAAAGATGAGGGATTCTGTAGGAAACTGTCAGTGTAAACAAGCACAAAGCATTGTTGTCTCTGAAAGAAACAGGACGGTGTCAAAACTGTTGTGTTGGTGTGTTTATTCTTCCTCTTCTTTTTCTGGTGGTGTTGTTTTTGCAGTCACACCCATCATTTAGGAGAAGACTGCACCAAGTCACCGCAACTGAAGCACATGTACAACAGGTGCTGACGTCAAATTTGGTGCATGCAATAGCCAATACCACAAGTATGGGTGCCATGATTTACAAAAAACCCTGTCAAGACAATTTATTGAGAAATCTGAGGTTTTTATTTGAACCTTTGAAGAACAAATTGCTAAAACACAAACTCTTGGTTTGGATTTTCAGGAGAACTCAGCCTCTGACAGTCCAGCTGCTGGAGTTCTCTGCTGCACCTCTATCAGCAGGTACTCGTCTTATCAGGCTCAGAGCTAATAATAACTCTTATACACGCACAGGGCTCCAGAACAAACTGACTGCTGTAAAATTACCAACAGAAAGACATGCAGCCACAAAGGTCATTAATCGATCAGTCGCTCTGCAGAACAATAATCTGTAACTATTTAGATAATTAATTGATTGGGAAATGAAAAGAACAAACAATACTTTAACTGTTGGTTTGACAAAATGAACCATCAATCTAATTAATCAGCAAAATAACCAGCAGATTAATCAATAAATGAAATAGTTGGTCAGTTGCAGTCGTAGCGGAGCAGAGGGACTAATTTCGTATTCTTCATCATCGGGTCAGACCGATAAAACCAGTCAGCTTCTGTCTGTGGGTCACACAGTACATCCTGTGTGGATACCCAAAACCTCTGATCATTGGCCAATACAGTTAAAATTCCCGTAAGGAAGGAAGGAAGGAAGAGAGGAAGGGAGGAAGGGAGGATGGGAGGAAGGGAGGAAGGGAGGGAGGGAGGGAGGGAGGGAGGGAGGGAGGGAGGGAGGGAGGGAGGGAGGGAGGGAGGGAGGGAGGGAGGGAGGAAAGGAGGAAGGAAATATCGCACATTAGCACAGAATAAAAACCTACCTTCTAATTTTTGTGGGAATCTATTAATTAGATCATTTAGATTTTCAATTTGGACAAAAGACTTTGACATTAATCCTCCCTCATGTGGGAAAGCTGCTGCAGTTGATTGTGCAAACAGTTAATATCGTGGGTTTGTGTGATTTCATCATAAGAACCTTCAGGTTTCAGCCCAGAAATCTGTGACGGGAACTCAGTGATTAGAGGAAGTTCTTGCCAATTTCCCACCAACAGCTGACATGACATTAATCAGTGAATTTAGATTTGCAGTAAAACCTAAAAAGTTGCTTATTTTATCTAAACAACCTTTACGACCGGATTTAGATTGTTAGATATGAAGTTGTGAAGCATCGCGACTCATATGACGACTATCTTTAGTCTCCCTGGCAATTATAACTTGTGGTTTCCTATGGATATCTGATCATGTATAGGAGATAACCAGCGAACAGCTTTTGGTTTTGGTTTTGTGTTCTCCTGCCAGTGGCCTGTTCTGTTCCACACTGAACCACAGAGATCATGTTTGTTTTTGGCTTGTTGGTTTTTCCGCTAATTCAGAGCCTGAGCTAACGACCTCACTGACATGGAACTGATAAACATCCACTTTTTACAGAGCAGCCACTGAAAAAGTTTCTCCTTTATTTAATTCACTAAAGTGTGTGTGTGTTCCTCCCACTATCCAGAAATGAAGCCTAAATATCCGGGATATGAACGGCTGAGCAGTAATTGGAGTTTCCCCACATTTTAATAGAGTCAACTAAATAGAAAAATTAAAGCCTGAAAAAACCTCAGTGTGATAAGAACTACCTAAAATGACAGAAACCATTTTCGAGAAATATTTATCTAAGGTGTGATATTTTGGTCTATGTCCCATCCACTAACCTGGAGGAGGTGGGAGCTAAGACCTTTATTGCAGCCAGCCGATGGGGGGAGGGGTCATCAAGACGCTTTGGCTTCACTTTTCGGGAGCTGTCATGTTGTCAATCTTTATATACTTGGTCTAAGGTCAATAGCATCGGAACTTTATGAGATAAAGACACCAAACATTAAAGGTTTAGAAGATCCTGGAGGATTATCAAGCAGGCAGATCATGTGCGGCAGCCTGAATGGGGTCCTGACGACGGTTTGCTCTTTTCCCACTTGTCAGATTTCCTTGTTCCTGTCTCTCACATAATGTTCAAGCCTCCACAGAATCAGTGTTAATCCAACCGACAACCAGGCTCAATCAACACACTGACACAGGTTGTTTTCTGTGAGTCACTGATTGATGTTTTTCTCGGAAGTTCATAACTCTCTGATTCACGACGACAGAAGAGCAAATTAATCATAAAACCAAAAGCAGCGTCACACCTGGGATGATAACTTCCTGTGCAGGTTTTATTCCTTTAGGAACTTTAGGAAGTGAAGTGATTTGTGACTCGGATGCGTGTGTGATGCAACACCTGTGAGATGTACACACAGACGTAAGCATCCGACCCCGTCACGACCTCATTCCAGCTGACAACGGACACAAGAGGAAAGTGAGAAGCAGTTATGACACAAGGGCACAAAACAGTCGCTGCGCTTTGAGCAAGAGCCCAGAGCGTCGCACCGAAAAGCCCCGAACAATCGAACCTCTGAATTATTCACCTGACCTCTCAGGCCACAGAGCCACTCCTCCTCTCATCTTACCTGATAACAACCTCACATTTTATTGACCTTCAAAACTTAATAATCTGCCCAATGTTCCATAGAGACTCTGACTGCTACTGAGGCCGACGCAGGTTCAGTCCAACAGCGAATCAACGACAAGCTGAGACACCGAGTTGGCTTAAATATTAATTTGTACGCAGGGTGGAAGATATTGATTGAAATCAAATACAGCGAATTTACCTCACTCTCATTCCAGATTTTATGAGTATTATCACCTGGAAATGTTTACATGCTGTAATGTTCAGAAAACACATACTGCACGGATACTGTCTGTTGCTGCAGCTCCTCTCTTCAGCCTCTGTCTCAAACCCTGTGAGTGTTTCTCAGGTTAGGGTTAACCCTAACCCTAACAGACCAAATGTAGTGCTACCAGAAGAGGTGGTCTGGGTCTGGATCAAACTGAACCATGGTTTGTTGGTTGTTTTTATTGTGAAACCACTTGTTTGAACTAGTGTTGAGTGCTGCGCCTGAAGATAGTGGGAGTAAAAACCATAACGATATCACAGTGGAAACCAAATTTACCAAATTAACTTCTACATTCATTTTCTCCATTCAAAGAGAAAGACTACAACCAACTGACAACCCGCTGATGACAGACACACGTCTACAGACCAATCAATGTCAAGTATACAGACCACAAGGGGGAAGATGCCAGGATGTACGTGTCAGACAAACTTCTTCAGTCTGATCTCTAAAGTACAATGTGAAACCAAAAATAAACCAGATCAAATATAGGTAATGAAGTTTTTATTTTGAAAAAGTTGTGATCTTCGGTCTGAAGATTGTTTCGGTATTTTAAATAGACCTCTGACAGTCAAACAGTTCATTAACTGAAGTAATGAAGCGTTTAAGAAATAAGTTGACTTTAAAATCTTCACTGCAGATAAACCAGGTGGGATGAACACAAAGTTTTCTAACTTGACTCTGGACCACAGACTGTTTAAGAACATCTGTGCTCACAGACAAGAAAAGAGTGTTTTGCAGACGTGTTTGAGGAAGACTCACTGATGAAGAGGAAAAATCCAGAAGTAGCTGCTGAGCAACAACACCAGGAAACAGGCAGTTTTAGTACTGCTGCAATTATCACTAATACAGGACATGAATAAGTGCTTTTACCAACAAGCATCAAAACAATGTGTTGGAGTAAAAACTTTGTCAAACACACAACAGAAGTCTGTCGCTGCTTGTGGAAGTGGCGCTGATGAGAAGTGAAGAGGAGAATGAAAGAAAGAAAGAAAGAAAGAAAGAAAGAAAGAAAGAAAGAAAGAAAGAAAGAAAGAAAGAAAGAAAGAAAGAAAGAAAGAAAGAAAGAAAGAAAAATAGAAAGAAGGATAGAAAGAAAGAAAGAAAGAAAGAAAGTGCAGATGAGAGTTCTTTCCTTCCTCAGAAACAGACTCCTCCACCTTTTCTCTTCTTTTCTGTTATTTCCGTTACTTTCTCTGACTCCTGCAGGGACGCGGCAACGAGGAAGCGAGGAGACAAGGGCTCACTGGCTTCCTGTTCGCCCTTTCTCCTCCATCCCCCCTTTTTCTCCCCCCAAAATTCAGCCTCACCCTGTCCCCCCATCCGAGGACAGTGAAAGACGCGTCTTCTTACCGTGCGTCCTGGCGCAGAAAGTCTCCAAACTCCGAGGACAAAACGAGGACTGGTGTTTTCTTCCTGGCCTCCCACCACCCCCCCCCCCCCTACCACTTCCCTCCCTCACTCATGCTATCCCCTCCTCTACTTTCTCCTCCCATCCTCCTCCTCTCTCTCTCTCTCTCTCTCTCTCTCTCTCTCTCTGTCTCTCTCTCTCTCTCTGTCTCTCTCTGTCTCTCTCTCTCTGTCTCTCTCCACCCACCTCCTTTTGTTCATTGGGAAATTTACCAATTTTATCTACAACTAATTTGCCAATAGCATTTCTCGGGACATATAACGCCAATTGCGTAACTCAAAAATCACCGACAACCTTTGAAATTTGACTTGATGAGTTTTTTTTAGGTTTACACTGTAAAAGGAAGACAGCATTGACACATAACTTAAATGAAAGCATAACGTCCTTGAAATTAATCAATTGTAGATTTTTTAAATTCAAAATACAGCGAACAATGGCTGTAAAAACATGATAATAGTTTCCTTGATAAAAATAAAGTACTGAGAGATCTCTCTATAAATATACATAAATGAGAGCTGCTGGAGGTGTGGAAATCATAAATATGACTTTAAAACATATCTCTTTAACCTGGCTTTTGATAATTGACATTATTTGATTGCATCCAAGTTGTAAATTTGACTGAACGAGGCCCTAGTTTATCATATAGCTGCAGAATTGCTTGAAATATTTAATATATTAATATACATTGAAACCTCTTCCAACTTTTAAGGTTTTCACATATTGGAAACGAAGACAAATAAACATATATGTAAAAAATGTATTTAATCTTTTCTCCAAACCATAATATCAATTAGGGAAGACAGATTGATAGATAGATGAATAGATAGATAGATAGATAGAAAGATAGATAGGTAGATAGATAGATAGATAGATAGATAGATAGATAGATAGATAGATAGATAGATAGATAGATAGATAGATAGATAGATAGATAGATAGATAGATAGATAGATAGATAGATAGATAGATAGATAGATAGATAGATAGATAGATAGATAGATAGATAGATAGATAGATAGATAGATAGATAGATAGATAGATAGATAGATAGATAGATAGATAGATAGATAGATAGATAGATAGATAGATAGATAGATAGAAAGATAGATAGATAGATAGATAGATAGATAGATAGATAGATAGATAGATAGATAGATAGATAGATAGATAGATAGATAGATAGATAGATAGATAGATAGATAGATAGATAGATAGATAGATAGATAGATAGATAGATAGATAGATACATAGATAGATACATGGATACATAGATACATAGATACATAGAGTGAGAGTGATACAAGAAACAAATAATGGTAATTATGGTTATAATAATTACAATAATCATCATTATCATAATAATAATATTCTGGTCAGATCAAAACATCAGCTCAAGCTGCGCAGTACAATACTGCCACCTTGTGGACCAAAGTGAAAACTGAAGGAGCAATCAAGCTCTATGAATTATCAGTTACTATAATTGTATAAATATTATACATATATATACAATTGATTGATATTCAATGCTTTATGAAGTTCCATCCCCACTGATGAGTAGCAGACTTCAATAACTTCACAAAGTATTGAACTACAGCCAAGTTCATCACTTACAGCTACACAAGAGAGATTGTGTACATTTGCATTAACTGCATCTCTGCAACTGAATGTGGAAAATATCCCATTGAGGAGACATCACAATATCTTTGATTGTCAACATTTGCTGAAGTACCCTAGTTTCTGTTCCTCATGTAGCTGTCAATGATATTTACATCTGCAAAGGAGGTGATGTTTTCACCCATGTCTCTTTGTTTATTCATTTGTCAGCACTTTATACCAAATGGTGCAGGAAGGGGACGGGGGTGAGAGCAATGTATTGGGTTAAAGTGACAGATCCAGGATATTTTATAATCACTGAATGTTGAAAGATGTCAATGTGTCAGGAAAGACTGTGGATCGAAATGTAAAAATCTGACATATTTGTGGTACAGAGATTTATAAGAACACAGTATGTGGTGCAGATTATCAGATGAATTCCCTCTTTCTTTTCTCTTTCTTTTACAAAGAAGAAAATATGTTGTTAATGTGTACACAGTCCTAAATGACTGTCACTGTAAATGGTTATTCTTGTGTACTACGTGTATTCAATACTTCACTGCATTTTCAGTTCATTAAAGTTTCTTGAAATATGATGAGTGTATTTTATGTCATTCACACATTTAATCTGTTTGTCTGAACTTAGCCAAAAACTCCTTGACATCAACACGAAACTGGGTGAAAAGATGTGGTCAGGTGATCTTGATGAAAAACATCTTACACATTCAGAGGACTATCATTCATAAGTGTGTGTAACTTGGTGCTGCTGGATTGAATGGAAACAAGTACGATACATGGAAACATTGAAGAATACTTTGTTTTAGAATGATATCAACAAAGAAGACAGGAAGTTAAATGTCCCCTACTAATTAATCAGACCGAGCTGAATATTACAGAAATGCTGCAGAGGAGTTCGGTAGAGTACAGGAATGTTTTATATCTCTAATAGATGCCGGAGTTACAAGGAGAATATAATGTTTTAGTCCTGAATTTGTTTTGAGACACACTCCATCCAGAAGGTGGCATTTATGCGCCCGGAAGCTGTTTTTCAACCGTCATTAGGAGAAGAAGTAGTAATGTTGTTAGCCTGCCATGCTAAAATCCAACAGAACTTGATGCTACTCGGCTAAATGCTTTCAGATCAACTCTTCTACTACACACGTGGTTTTGTTGCGTTTATAACATTTGTCAGCAGAAGTAAAGCAAGTCGCCATCTTCCGTATTCGGTCTTCGCTGCGTTCTCGGAGAAGTTAGTTGGTTAAAGCGTTCGAATGGAAATGTCAACAATCCAGAGTTTCAGACAGTTTATCAACGAGAGGTTACACACTGCTGCTGAAGACATATTTGGATGTTTTGAAGCGACTGTCGCAAAGTACGAGGATGAGATCGGTCGTCAGCGCAGACTGCTGGATGTAACTTTGAAACCTGTAGTAAAGCTGCAGAGAATAGGTCTGTATCACCTGAGTTAGCGAACTATACACCACACTTATAATCCCTGCTAGTCTAAACACATGGGCTCTTTTATCATGACTTCTGTCCATTGTCTCCTCCAGAGCTCCCACAGCGACATGTCTGTATCAAGGAAGAGTTTCCTGCTGACCTGCTGGAGAGGAACCCCAGTCCAGACCAAGAGGAGCCAGAACCTCCACAGATTAAGGAGCAGCAGGAGGAGCACTGCATCGGTCTGTCTCCTTTTGAAAACACATTTAAATTCACTCGATTTTTGCTTGGATCTGCACCAAATTGCACACACTCATAACTATCATTAGTGTATAATTTACCTACTTCTGTATTTTGTCTCCTCTAGAGCTCCCAGAGCAACATTTTATTATTGAGGACGAGTTTCCATCTGACCAGCAGCTCTGGAACCTTGAGAGGAACCCCAGTCTGGACCAAGAGGAGCCAGAACCTCCACAGATTAAAGAGCAGGAGGAGCACTGCATTGGCCTGGAAGTAGAGCAGCTCGTGATGAAGCAGAAGGCTCAAGATAACGTTTTGTTGAATCCTACTTTCAAGGAAAGTGACCACAGTGAACCAGAGACAAGTGACCACCAGCTTCTCTCTCACAGCTCAGCTCAGAGCCAAGATCTCAATGGACTCAAGCATGGAAACTCAAAATCAGTTAAAAATGCAGAGCAGGCATCAGAAAAGGGACATCATGTCATCACAAGGGCAAAAGAAAGCACAAGTCCCAGTAACCTTGCATGTAGCACTACCATGTCAAAGATTGTGCCGAATATCTGCAAGAGTAATAAGGTTTTCCAGTGTGACACTTGTGGAAAAGTCTTTAAGTGGAAGTCACGATTAAATAGACATTTGAGACTCCACACAGGGGAGAAACTGCATTCTTGCGAAAAGTGTAGAAAAAGTTTCACAACTAGCACAAATTTGAAGAGGCACGAGAGAACACACACGTGCGAGAAACCTTTTCCTTGCATAACTTGTGGGAACATTTTTACGCGTGTAAATGACCTGCAGATCCACAAGAGAACTCACATGGGCGAGAAACCTTTTTCTTGCAAAACTTGTGGGAGATGTTTTAGCCATAAAAAGACCCTGCAGATCCACGAGAGAACACACACGGGTGAGAAACCTTTTATTTGCAAAACTTGTGGGAGAAGTTTTAGCTTGAGAACTTCCCTGCTGGACCACGAGAGAACACACACGGGCGAGAAGCCTTTCTCTTGCAAAACTTGTGGGAGAAGTTTTAGCCAGAGAAATACCCTGAAGAGACACGAGAGAACACATACGGGCGAGAAACCTTTTACTTGCAAAACTTGTGGGAGAAGTTTTAGCCAGAGAAATACCCTGCAGGTCCACGAGAGAATACACACGGGGGAGCAGCCTTTCTCTTGCAAAACTTGTGGGAAAAGTTTTTCACGTGGATGTAGGTTGAATGTCCACATGAGAAGCCATAAAGGGGAGGAGTCATATCCATGTACAACTTGTGGGGAAAGATTTGTGAACAAATCCCTTCTAACAAAACATTTGATCACCCACACATTGCAAAACTGATATGTTTTTTTAAATGTTGGAAAGATCTCTGTCTACCCAGTTTATACAAACTCCACAGGAGAATACATCCAGTTGAGAAGCCACACGAGAGGGATATGATTTGCTCAAGCGTTGTCAAAGAAGTTGTTACTTAATTATTGATTCATTAATTAGTGATACAACACAGGGGAGAAACTGCATTCTTGCGAAAAGTGTAGAAAAAGTTTCACAACTAGCACAAATTTGAAGATCCACGAGAGAACACACACGGGGGAGAAACCTTTAATTTGCAAAACTCGTGGGAGAAGTTTTAGCGAGAGAAATGCCCTGAAGAGACAAGAGAGAACGCACATCGGGGGAGAAGCCTTTCTCTTGCAAAACTTGTGCGAAAGTTTTACATGTGGATGTAGGTTGAAAGTCCACATGAGAAGCCATAAAGGGGAGGAGTCATATCTATGTACAACTTGTGGGGAAAGAATTTTGAGCAAATCCCTCCTAACACGACATTTGATCACCCACACATTGCAAATCTGATATTTTTGTAAAATGTTGGAAAGATCTCTGTCTACCCAGTTTATACAAAGTTTACAGGAGAAATCCTCCAGTTGAGAAGCCACGCCATGGCAACACGAGAGGGATAAGATTTGCTCAAGCGTTGACAAAGAAGTTGTTACTTTATTATTGATTCATTAATTAGTGATACAACAGTTAGCAAAAACGACACGGGAAATGTTTCCATGGGACCAAAAAAGTGATGAACCTTGTTGTAGTTCAATGTTTTATGAAGTTCCATCACCACTGATTAGTAGCAGACTTCAATAACTTCACAAAGCATTGAACTACAGCCAAGTTCCTCACTTACATCTACACAATAGAGATTATCTACATTTGCATTAACTGCATCTCTGCAACTGAATGTGGAAAATATCCCATTGAGGAGACATCACAATATCTTTGATGGTCAACAACATTTGCTGAAGTGCCCACGTTTACGTTCTTCATGTGACTGTCATTGATATTTACATCTGCAAAGGAAGTGATGTTTTCACGTTTCATGTCTCTTTGTTTATTCATGTGTCAGCACTTTATACCAAATGGTGCAGGAAGGGGACGGGGGTGAGAGCAATGTATTGGGTTAAAGTGGCATATCCAGGATATTTTCTAATCACTGAATGTTGAAAGATGTCAATATGTGTCAGGAAAGACTGTGGATCGAAATGTAAAAATCTGAAATATTTGTGGTTCAGAGATTTATAAGAACACAGTATGTGGTGCAGATTAACAGATGACTTCCCTTTTTCTTTTCTCTTTCTTTAACAAAGAAGAAAATATGTTGTTAATGTGTACACAGTCCTAAATGACTGTCACTGTAAATGGTTATTCTTTTGTACAACGTGTATTCAATACTTCACTGCATTTTCAGTTAATTAAAGTTTCTTGAAATATGATGAGTGTATTTTATGTCATTCACACATTGAATCTGTTTGTCTGAAATTAACAAAAAACTCCTGGACATCAACATGAATCTGGGTGAAAACATGTGGTCAGGTGATCTTGATGAAAAACATCTTACACATTCAGAGGACTATCATTCATAAGTGTGTGTAACTTGGTGCTGCTGGATTGAATTGAAACAAGTACGATACATGGAAACACTGAAGAATACTTTGTTTTAGAATGATATCAACAAAGAAGACAGGAAGTTAAATATCCACTTCAAATTAATCAGACCGAGCTGAATATTACAGAAATGCGAGGAGTTAAGTAGAGTACATGCCTGTTTTTATATATCTAATAGATGCCGGAGTTACAAGGAGAATATAATGTTTTAGTCCTGAATCTGTTTTGAGACACACTCCAATCCAGATGGTGGCAGTAATGCACCCGGAAGCTGTTTGTCAACCAGGAGAAGAAGAAGTACCGTTGTTAGCCTGCCATGCTAACATCCAACAGAACTTGATGCTACTCGGCTAAATGCTTTCAGATCAACTCTTCTACTACACACGTGGTTTTGTTGCGTTTATAACATTTGTCAGCAGAAGTAAAGCAAGTCGCCATCTTCCGTATTCGGTCTTCGCTGCGTTCTCGGAGAAGTTAGTTGGTTAAAGCGTTCGAATGGAAATGTCAACAATCCTGAGTTTAA
The DNA here is from genome assembly GCF_963576545.1 of Limanda limanda. Taxonomy (NCBI): domain Eukaryota; kingdom Metazoa; phylum Chordata; class Actinopteri; order Pleuronectiformes; family Pleuronectidae; genus Limanda; species Limanda limanda. The sequence goes on along the minus strand of NC_083640.1, from coordinate 25,071,700 downwards.
GACAGTTTATCAACGAGAGGTTACACACTGCTGCTGAAGACATATTTGGATGTTTTGAAGCGACTGTCGCAAAGTACGAGGATGAGATCGGTCGTCAGCGCAGACTGCTGGATGTAACTTTGAAACCTGTAGTAAAGCTGCAGAGAATAGGTCTGTATCACCTGAGTTAGCGAACTATACACCACACTTATAATCCCTGCTAGTCTAAACACATGGGCTCTTTTATCATGACTTCTCTCCATTGTCTCCTCCAGAGCTTCCACAGCGACATGTCTGTATCAAGGAAGAGTTTCCTGCTGACCTGCTGGAGAGGAACCCCAGTCCAGACCAAGAGGAGCCAGAACCTCCACAGATTAAGGTGCAGCAGGAGGAGCACTGCATCGGTCTGTCTCCTTTTGAAAACACATTTAATTTCACTCGATCTGGATTTTTGCTTGGATCTGCACCAAATTGCACACACTCAAAACTACCAGTCTATCATTAACCTACTTCTGTATTTTGTCTCCTCTAGAGCTCCCAGAGCAACATTTTATCATTGAGGACGAGTTTCCATCTGACCAGCAGCTCTGGAACCTTGAGAGGAACCCCAGTCTGGACCAAGAGGAGCCAGAACTTCCACAGATTAAAGAGCAGGAGGAGCACTGCATCGGTCTGGAAGTAGAGCAGCTTGTACTGAAAAAGGAGGATCAGGATAACCTTTTGTTGAATCCTACTTTCAAGGAAAGTCACCACAGTGAACCAGAACCAAGTGACAACCAGCTCCTCTCCCAAAGCTCAGCTCAGAGCCAAGATCTCAACGGAGGCCAGCATGGAAACTCAAAATCAGTCAGAAAAGCAGAGCAGGCATCAGAAAAGGGACATCATTACATCACAAGAGCAAAAGAAAGCACAAGTCCCAGTAACTTTGCATGTAGCACTACCATGTCAAAGATTGTACCAAATATCTGCAAGAGTAAAAAGGTTTTCCAGTGTGACACTTGTGGACAAGTCTTTAAATGGAAGTCACGATTAAAAAGACATTTGAGAGTCCACTCCGGGGAGAAACTGCATTCTTGCGAAATGTGTAGAAAAAGTTTCACAACTAGCACAAAGTTGAAGATCCACGAGAGATCACACACGGGCCAGAAACCTTTTTCTTGCAAAACTTGTGGGAGAAGTTTTAGCCGGAGAATTACCCTGAAGAGACATGAGAGAACGCACACGGGTGAGAAACCTTTTACTTGCAAAACTTGTGCGAGAAGTTTTAGCCAGAGAACTTCCCTGCAGGTCCACGAGAGAACACACACGGGCGAGAAGCCTTTCTCTTGCAAAACTTGTGGGAGAAGTTTTAGCGAGAGAAATGCCCTGAAGAGACACGAGAGAACGCACACGGGTGAGAAACCTTTTACTTGCAAAACTTGTGGGAGAAGTTTTAGCCAGAGAACTTCCCTGCAGGTCCACGAGAGAACACACACGGGCAAGAAACCTTTTATTTGCAAAACTTGTGGGAGAAGTTTTAGCGAGAGAAATGCCCTGAAGAGACACGAGAGAACGCACACGGTTGAGAAACCTTTCACTTGCAAAACTTGTGGGAAAAGTTTTACACGTGGATGTAGGTTGAAAGTCCACATGAGAAGCCATAAAGGGGAGAAGTCATATCCATGTACAACTTCTGGGGAAACATTTTTGAGCAAATCCCTTCTAACAGAACATTAGATCACCCACACATAGCAAAACTGATATTTTTGTAAAATGTTGGAAAGATCTCTGTCTACCCAGTTTATGCAAAGTCTACAGGAGAAATCCTCCAGTTGAGAAGCCACGCCATGGCAACCAAGAGGGATTAGATTTGCTCAAGCGCTGTCAAATAAGTTGTTCCTTAGTTATTTATTAATTCATTAGTTATACAACAGTTAGCGAAAACGACAGTGGAAATGTTTCCAGGGGACCAAAAAAGTGATGAACCTTGTTGTAATTCAATGCTTTATGAAGTTCCATCACCACTGATGAGTAGCAGACTTCAATAACTTCACAAAGCATTGAACTACAGCCAAGTTCATCACTTACAGCTACACAAGAGAGATTGTGTACATTTGCATTAACTGCATCTCTGCAACTGAATATGGAAAATATCCCATTGAGGAGACATCACAATATCTTTGATTGTCAACAACATTTGCTGAAGTGCCCACGTTTCCGTTCTTCATGTGACTGTCATTGATATTTACATCTGCAAAGGAAGTGATGTTTTCACCCATGTCTCTTTGTTTATTCATGTGTCAGCACTTTATACCAAATGGTGCAGGAAGGGGACGGGGGTGAGAGCAATGTATTGGGTTAAAGTGACAGATCCAGGATATGTAATTACTGAATGTTGAGAGATGTTGTCAATGTGTCAGGAAAGACTGTGGATCAAAATGTAAAAATCTGACATTTGTTGTACAGAGATTTATAAGAACACAGTATGTTGTGCAGATTATCAGATGACTTCCCTTTTTTCTTTTGTCTTTCTTTTACAAAGAAGAAAATATGTTGTTAATGTGTACACAGTCCTTAATGACTGTCACTGTAAATGGTTATTCTTGTGTAATACGTGTATTCAATACTTCAGTGCATTTGCAGTTCATTAAAGTTTTGTCTTGAATTATGATGATGTATTTTGTGTCTGTCACACGTTGAATCTGTGTTTGTCTGTGTGGAGGAAAATTCCCCTGGCTAGGTGTCTCACTGCTATGACCTTGATAAACAGGATGGAACCCTTATTTGGTGATGTTTTTCTTTCAACTGGTACCGCGGACGGACAGACACAGCAGATAACACACAGAGGATGATGTCATGTCTTCTTCTTTTTCATGTCATGTCTTATGTTGTTAGCCTTCCATGCTAACATGCAACAGAACATTATGCTACTCGGTTAAATGCTTTGGATTAACTCTTCTACTATACACATGGATTTGTTTCGTTTATAACAATTTTCGGCAGAAGTAATGCGAGTTTTAAGTTTCTTTTAATTGTTTTTTAAGCTCTTCATGGACCATGAAGGCATGTTTCATATGCTCACAGAACCAAGACGGCTCCTCAGTTTCTCTGGTACTGGTCAGTGAACTGTTCCAAAACACAAAAACGTTTGTTTTGGTGAGGCAGCTTTTGATTCTGATCCACTGGAACACTTCGCCTGAGGACCTGAGAGCTGCTGGAGGTGTGGAAATCATACACATGACTTTAAAACAAATATCTTTAACCTGGCTTTGGAGAATAGACATTATTTTATTGCATCCAAGTTGTAAATTTGACTCAATGTAGCCCTAGTTAATCAAATAGCTGCAGAAATGCTTGAAATATTTAATAAATAAATTTACATTGAAACCTCTTCCAACTATTAAGGTTATGACATATTGGAAACGAAGACAAATATACATATATGTAAAAAATTTAATTAATCTTTTCGTGTTAACAATTTAGGAAGATGATAGATAGAGTGACAGTGATAAAATATACAAATAATGGTTATTACGGTTAAAATAATAATAACAATCATCATAATAATAATATTCTCGTCAGGTCACAACATCAGCTCAAGCTGAGCAGTACAATACTGTCACCTTGTGGACAAAAGTGAAAAATGAAGGAGCAATCGATCTCTATGAATTATCAATTACTATAATTGTATATATAATACATATATAGGTATATATATTTTTTATCATTTAAAAAAAAAAATTCTCAGGGAACAGTACAACAACAGTTCCGTTTTTTGTGGAACTTTAAAAATATATATATGTTCCACAAAGAATGTGAAGTAGTAAAGTATCATATTTATTGATAAGGCAAAACTTTTTTTTGAGTAATAAATGAGTCTAATGAAGCATATAACAGTTTTTCCATTGAACACACTGTTTACACTGCCGTTTTAAATTGACCTGCTGTATGCATTGACCATAGTTTGACCACAAGAGAGAGCTCTGTTGTTAGTAAAGAAATTCACTGGGAGGGGAAACAAAATCAGAGCTGTTTGACTCCTGTTATTCTTGGGACTGATAGTTCTTCACCTTTTTTATTTTCTACTTTTTTTCTCAGTTCATTGAAGGGAAGAACTACACTTAGTGAAGGAATCTCTCTCTGAGGTTTTTCATTTGACACTAACTAAACCTGAGGTCGGATTGATCTTCAGAATGTCCCAGTGGATATTCAGTGTTTGGCAGGTGGACGGAAACCCACAGTTTGTCTTCCAGTATGTAGAGCTCTGTCCTTCTCAAAATGAAATGCTGTAATAACGTTCCAACTTCCCTGAGCCATCAGAACTGCAGATAAACCCGGTGGGATGAACACAAAGTTTTCTAACTTCATTCTGGACCACAGACTGTTTAAGATCATCTGTGCTCACAAACAAGAAAATAGTGTTTTGCAGACGTGTTTGAGGAAGACTCACTGATGAAGAGGAATAATTCTAAAGTAGCTGCTGAGCTTCAACACCAGGAAACAGGCAGGTTTAGTACTGCTGCAGTTATCGCTAATACAGGACATGTGTTAGAGTAAAAACTTTGTCAAAAACACAACAGAAGTCTGTCGCTGCTTGTGGCTGCTTGTGGAATTGGCGCTGATGAGAAGTTCCAACTTCAGATCAGAAGCCATCAGAAGTCCAAACTCTGAGCAACTTGATAATATGATAGATTTACATATATCCTAATTGATCGTATCCATTCTGTTCAGCATGTGATCAGTTTTTTAAGTTATTGAAGTCAGCTACTCGTCATCAGTGATGATGAAACTTCACAAAGCATTGAGCTAAAGCAAGGTTCATCACTTTACGTTTTCGTTATTGGCAACGCTTTGCTGTATTCGTATGTGTTGTCACTTTTTCCAATTGATGAAGTTGTTTTTCTAACTTTGAACGTGTTTTTTTATTGGCGTTTTTTCTAACTTTGAAGCTTTTTTTTCTACGACTTTTTTTTACTTTACAGGAATTTGAGCTCTCTTGTCTTTGAAGTCGAACAAGTCTTTGAAGTTTTATAAAGAGTGTTTAATTCTTTGTTTGTGTTTTTACCTACAATTCTTTGGAGAGTCAGATAACAACAACAATAGTTAAACGTCAACTCTTGCACGTAGACGACCTTAAAAGCAAACTCTGTCAGTCTACCTTAACAATGGATAACTGAGGGGGCGCGGTCGATGATTTTGCGTGACGTTGCAGTCACCGATTGGCTGTTCTCGGGGGATATTCAAATTAACTTAGAGAGGCGGGCCCCCGGAGCCGAGTATGTGACGTCAGTTCCCCCGTTGGCAGAGAGCGAAACAAACATGGCGACGGACTGGAGCGGACCGGGGCTCACGTTAACTTTACTCGTGTTTTCGTGTGTTTTCTCGGGCAGCGAGGCCGCGGCGGTGACTCCGGAGCCCAGAGGGGTCACCCGGATCCTCGGCTGGCGGCTGGAGAGCAGCGACAAGCCGGCCGGGACCACGAAGGACGGGGACATCCAGGTGACGGAGGGCAGCGACATCCGCTTCAGGTTCTACGGGCTCCACTTGTTCCCCAACAGCTCGGCGCTCATCAGGTTCATGGAGCTCGGGTCCAGCGAGACCGAGGAGGAGATCCCCGGAGCTAACACGCCCGCCCTCAATAGGACTTGTCCCGAGCACACGAAGGATATAGTCGTGAAGGGGGCCATGAAGTTCTTCAACCAGAGCAGCTCCGGGGTGGTCAGCGTCCAGATCAAGCAGCTCCGCAAGAGCGAGATGGTGAAGCTGTTCGCGTTGTGTGTCCGCGAGCCGCAGGGGGAGGACTGGTTCCTGCTGGACGAGCGGGACGGGAGGCTGCGGGTGGTGGAGGTGAAGAAGTCCCTGCTGCCCATCTGGCTGCAGGTCATCATCATCGCCTTCCTGCTGGTGCTGTCCGGCATGTTCAGCGGGCTCAACCTGGGCCTGATGGCGCTGGACCCGATGGAGCTCCGCATCGTGCAGAGCTGCGGAACCGAGAAGGAGAAGAAGTACGCGAGGAAGATCGAGCCCATCCGCCGGAAGGGCAACTACCTGCTGTGCTCACTCCTGCTGGGGAACGTGCTGGTCAACACCACCCTCACCATCCTCCTGGACGACCTCACCAACTCCGGGTTCGGCGCCGTCATCGCCTCCACCGTGGGCATCGTGATCTTCGGGGAGATCGTCCCCCAGGCGCTGTGCTCCCGGCACGGCCTGGCGGTCGGGGCCAACACCATCATGGTCACCAAGCTGTTCATGCTCCTCACTTTCCCGCTGTCGTGGCCCATCAGCAAGCTCCTGGACTGCATCCTCGGCCAGGAGATCGGCACCGTGTACAACCGTGAGAAGCTGGTGGGGATGCTGAAGGTCACCGAGCCCTACAACGACCTGGTGAAGGAGGAGCTCAACATGATCCAGGGTGCCTTGGAGCTCCGGACCAAGACGGTGGAGGACGTCATGACCCCGATCAGCAACTGCTTCATGATCCACAGCGACACCGTGCTGGACTTCAACACCATGTCCGAGATCATGGAGAGCGGCTACACGAGGATCCCCGTGTTCGAGGACGAGCGCTCCAACATCATGGACGTCCTTCACATCAAGGACCTGGCCTTCGTGGACCCGGACGACTGCACCACCCTGAGGACCATCACCAAGTTCTACAAGCACCCGGTCCACTTTGTCTTCCACGACACCAAGCTGGACTCCATGCTGGAGGAGTTCAAGAAAGGTCTGTGCGAGTCCAGAAGGGTTGTTGTAGAGACACAGGCCCAGGGGGTCAGGTGAAGGTGCAGAGGGCTGTGAGGTGCATGGATGAACCTGTGTGTGTTTGTGTGTGTTGACAACAGTCCCCATAATGTAAATCATTTCATTTTATAGTTAGGTTAAGTTAAGGGTTAGCTTTAGGCAAGTAGGAACTATGTCTAAGGTTAGAGTACGTCTCAATGCAATGTCCTCTGAAGTCAGAGAGACATGTGTGTGTGTGAGATGAAAGGCTGTGAGATTGCTTTGATTCAGACGCTGGCACATATGGGAATGCAAAGCAAATATCACGGGTCAAAGTTCACCAAAGTTTTACTCCACAGGAGGCCACAGAGAGTGAATGTTTTATGGGGGCGGCGAAGGTTTGCCACTGAGACATTCAGTTTCTAGTGATGTGTAGAAAGGGAACGGGTTGAAAATGTTCTCACGTGTACAGTGACCCAAATTAATACAGTTATCCATATTATTGTGGTATGGTTAAGAATGTTAAAAACACAAGTTAAACAATATCGCAACTGCTTCATCCCTAGTAATATGACTTACTTTAAATTTTTGCAATGATAGTGAAGGGTGCAGGGTCATTTAAAGCTGCAACCATCAGATAATTGATCAATTAATTGATCAATAGAAGTCAATCTACTACAATCTAATAAATTAAATACGTTTTGGTCACTTTTAGATGCAAAAAGACCGAAAGTCAATTCACGTGGTGTTCAAACATGAAGGTAAACTGAATATCTTTGTAGTTCAAGGCTGTTTGGTCAATACATGATAATCTGAGGTCATCATCTTCAGCTGCGTTTATCACTTTTTGTATGTTTACCAGAATGAAATTATTTGTTAGTTGCAGCTCTGGATGTGATTCAGTGGCAAAAGCAGCATCACATTGATTTTAACTTTGATTTAGTTCTTAACCAGACTGTCAGGTTAAAGGTCATCGATGCATGACACCACTGTGGTTAATTTTTGCATCAAGCATTTCACTCTGAGACTCTTCTTCTGCCAGACTCCCTCTGCTCTCGAGGGTTCGATATCAAAGACATAGTAGTTTTATTTTTCACGTTGGTGATAGATACTTCATCTGAGTGAAGGACGGATATGGAATCAAGTCGCCATGTTTATCGTTTACTATACTGGGCGTGTAGACCGCCGTGGTAGGATTACTGAGAAGCGAGTTGTTTTTATATCTCACAGTTGGAAATATAAACATCGCTTATCACAGAAAATAAACCAAGGCTGTGCTCTTCTGACAAATAGCAACTCTGCTGAGAAGCTTTGTTGAGGCTTTGCCAGAAATCAGAAGTAACAACACACAGGTTTGTGACTGGTGATATCAAAACACTTCCCCTGTTCCCACTTCCCCTGTTTCACTTCTCTCTCTATGCGCTGCCGTTCCTCTTTCCACACAAACACACACTCCCTCTCTCAGGAGGACACACACTCACACTGACGCCATCTCCCGCAGGGATGTGTTTTTCCTTTCTCAGGCCTCTCGTCTCAAGGTCACAGACAGTAGACACACACTTGCTGTGTCTGTGGCTCAGTGCACTGAGGAGGGAGTGATTGTCTTTCTGTCTCTGTTGTGGCATCAGTGTGCGACTGCAAGACGTAGTAAAGGAAGTAAAATGTCACTAAACGTTACTTCCCCTCTCAGTTCCACATTGAACTCTTTTAAGTCAATACAACAGTTTATTAATTCACAGCTTTCTCTGTTACTTAATTGACTTTAGAGTTGCTGGGGTGGTGGTGGTGGTGTTGCAGAGCGCTGTGTGACATTTGGCCACGGAATAGCTCTGCAGCTCATCTTGTAGGAGTGGCTGGCAAGGTGGGAAGGTTTGGCAACAAGCTGCATTGCCCACACACACACAAACACACACGCACACAAATCTACACACAGTTGGAAACGATCTTGGCTTAAAGCTTGGCAGCAGAGAGATTTACTCTTAAGTAGATATGAGAACACACTGTGGGTAAACGCCTGAGTTTGAGGGTTGTCGCAGTGGAGGAAGCCTTTAGTTCTTGTCCTTGCTGTTGCTCAGATACTGTTAATACAACAAATAACATGAATTGAACAACATTTTCTCAAGGCAGCTCTATTTCACCTTTTGCTATATTGATTCAACTAGATATATATCACACTTATAAATTACAAGGAGTTTTCTGTTATTTGACTGAAGGTTTCCAGAACTGTTTAACCCCCCAAAGTACTGGTTCCAGATACTGGAGAACCCCTTCACCCCTGGACTGACAGTATAGGTGTTTGAGAACCACAGATTTAGCCTGAATAAGATGTGACGTTATAGGATGAAGTCTTGTCAGCAACATTATAAGATTGCTGTGATCTGAGTGTGGTTGTATTCGAAAGTGAGCGCAGGTCCAGGCAGACGGTCTTCAGTGGTTTTGACATTTGAGGCATGTTGACACCTCTGTGGCAAAAGAAGACTTCAGGGTCGTTGTCACATGTTGTCAACGGCTTTGTGATATTCAGTGTCACTGGGAAACCACGAGGCGTGACAGAGAACTGGAGATGGAGACTGATGAAGTGTGACGATGGGACCTTTGTCTGCTCTGCCGCTGATGAACAAGAGCATTTCAAAAGGCAGCTGATGTAAACAGCTTGTAATTATGTGTTATTACAGTCGGTCTGGATGTAGCCTAACCACTGAGCACCTTGTAGCTTACTGAACAACAGCTATAAATAACAAGGTTTGAAAGCAGTCACAGGCATGAGGAGCCACATGTGTTATGCTTGGTTTACCGTATTGTGCCTATTGTTGGGGTTTGGTGGGGGGGCCTCCCCTCAGAGGATATTGGACTCTTGCCAGTAAATAATCGTGGAAAGCAAACTATTAAGAACATGTTAAAACAAAGAGGTTTTCATATCGAGTCACCATGGGTGGGTTTTGTTTTACTCATATGCAAATCTAACTTTTGTAAAGTTTCCAATGTGACGATGGGGAAAGACCCAGACTTTACAATTAGTTTCCCTCTCCCAAAAACAACAGAAATACCTGTCTCTTGATTTGAGTGGCACCTCTAGAGAGACTCCACATTGTATTGCCGTAGCTCAGGAGGTAGAGCGGATCAGCCACTAACCGGAAGGTGGTGGTTCGATCCCTGTCTTCAGTATTCTGTGCCCTTGTGTGAGTGATTTATGAGTCCATATACTATATGAATCACTTAAGATAATCATTAATAATGAAAATAACTGTTAGTTGCAGCCATGGAGGTTATGTTTTCTGATAATAACAGGCTGGATGCAATCTAAGTATTTCCAGTAATGTCTAGGATTCAGACGCACGTAGCACCGGCCTCACAAACTGAAAACTGCCCCAAACGCAGAAACAGATCTTCAGACAGATAAATCCGGACTTCATATCCTGGTATTGTTATGACACACAGTCTAAAAGTGTGGATGCCCCCCCCACACATTGAGCGCACACTAAGTTGAGAGGACTGCAGCTGCAAAGTCAGCACTTTGAGCTTGAATGACATGATAGGAAGAGAGAGAAGAAGAAGCAGGCGGCTGATAACACAGCACCTGATGTTCAGCTGATTGGACTCTGAGTCTTGATGGATCTAGATAAGTCCACAAGTCTTGAAGCTCAGACTCATATAGACCTGCAGCCAATGTTTACTGTGGTGAAGTATACTAGTGATTCATATTATTATGAACAGGAAAGGCTTTAAAAGCTTTAAGGAAATGGGTTGAGTGCATTTGTCACCAAAGTTAACAAGTGTACTCAGGATCTTTAAATTGGGGGTGAACCTGCTGAAAAGGAGATTAACTCCTTTCCCATTGCTGGTGGAGGATTTTGCCTTTTTATTCTTCACAGCTCTCTTGCCTAGTGAGTGTGTGTGAAGTCTTCATCACTGCCGATTGGAGCGAGAGCCAATAAGAACCCGTGTCTACTGCAGAGTCATGTGACCCGGGAGTGAAGGCCGATTGTATCCATTCCCTTTTTAGACAAAAGCCAGATGTTATGGGTTGTTTGGTTTTGTGACCAGTGGAAAAATGGTCTTTATTTAGTTTTGCTTATTGTTTCAATAAGCAGCTGAGCTACATGTGTGGCTGTTGTGTGTTTTGAAAAGAACACACGAGCAGCGACGGTGAATCCAAACGGTGAAGTTGTCAGTCGGACGGATAAACGATGAGCTGAAACTCTATGAAAGGCTCAGAGAAACAGATGATTCTCCACATGTTCAGCGTTCACATCATCACATTGTTTTCACATAGTCATTAGCCCACATTAATTACAGCCGCTTTAAATGTCAATTTTTTTCAGAGACCTAGATTTGACAAAGGATACAGAAAAAAGACAGACTGTGCCATGAGAGAAAAAAGCCTAATAATAGCAGCAGACTGTGTGAGGGTATATTTTCCCTCCTGTCACTGGACTAATTTAAGAGATAAAAGAATGATCCGAGGAACCGACTTTTGTTTTCAGACAAAACATCTACGTGTTTTTTAGAAAGGTCGTATGTGATGAAAGTTGGCTCCAGCCCAATCAGATATACAGATGTAATGAAATTAACTCAGCAGACAGGGAAGTCGGCCAACAAGAGTGTGAGTGAGTGAATGTTGGCGTGTGTCAACAACATGTGTGTGTGTGTTTAGATGTGTGTGTTCCCTCTCTGTGACTCAGCATGAGCTTCTCTCCTCAGAATGGAAAGACAGACACGTGATGTCACAGGTATCTTCATAGAGCTCAGAGACGCTGGTTCTGTAGAACACAGTAAGAAGCTGTGCTGATGCTACCGCTTCTAGCATGACAGCTGCTAACTAGTTTGACCAGAAGCGCAGGAACCTCCAAGGACGTGAAGAAGATGCTAAATCCTATTTCAACATGCCATAAAAAAAATGCTTTTAAAGAGGCTGACCAGTGAGATGAAGACATCCAGAAAACAGCTGTATCCCAATTTCTAAATACTCTGAGTCAATATCTAGAAACACATGATCCTACACTTCCCATGATGCAACTCAACTATGTTTTATCCACAGCTCTCCTTGTAAACCGCGTAGTTTGCGACAGAGGCTTTCAGTTATAAGTTTGTAGTCATGGGTTAATTTTACACCCCCCCCCCCCCCCCTCCCCGGACATTACACACTTGTCTGAGCAGCAGTCGTCCACGTGATTCTCATGTGTAAAATCACCAGTGTGCCCCTTTGTAAAATCAAAACCGCCCGTCTCTGTGGTGATGACTCTGAACAAATGCCTCATTTGAGTGACTGCCACGCTGCAGCGCCACTGAGAGCTGAAGGTGACCGAGCAGAGAAACACGAGAAACCACCACTTCCTCTTCCACACTTCTTTATCTCTGTAAAACCAGATATGTCTTCTGGGCTCATCCTACAAGAAACAATGTTGTAGTTGACAAATTATAACGTGTTCTTTAACAGCCTGCAGACACATTCCAGTTTGATTTGTAAGACTCGATTTTGTTTCACAAAGTTAAATAGATTTTTTTAAGAAGGGGGGGGGGGGGGCCTTGAAGCTTTTAAGTGATACCGAAAACAGGATTTTGTGTAGAAACGAGTGGAGTTACACACTTTTCCAGAAGGAAGTTTTTGGCTGATCATCGGATACACACATGGCATTTTCACACTAAGACGATCCACGCTCATACCAACACGCCTGAAAACGCATTATCATGTGACCACTCACGTATACTGGGCATGGGGGTGTACAAAGGAGTTGCTTGAATAACAGCTCATCTCCTGCACATGAGAGCAGTTGTATCATTGTAAAACAGCTGTTAGCAAAAGACAACGGGTCAGCAGCGTTTGTAATTGATTACCCTCGATGTGTTCAGAGCTGGTCGGAGAGGCTAATGCCGGTTGTTTTCTTCTGGGAGGGAGTCATGTGATAAGAGCCTGGCGAATCGGTGAAGGCTACGTCGTGACTGAACATAATCAATCAGGTGTCTGTGTCATTGTTTCCAAACTTCTCTGTTTTGGCGTCTCTAAAACTCTGGAGTAGTGTGGACACCAGGCGAATCCGTAGCAGACTTGATGTGTTTTGAAAAGAAAATGTCATAGATTGGATTTAGACGCAGATCTGCACCGAAGTCTCGACAGAGAGTCTGTAGGTGAGAATGCAAATGTCCGAGCCAGCTGCTCCAGACATTTTCCTGCGAGCCTCCTAATTAAAAGTCTGGAAATGTCTCCAAACCATTAACGACATGTGTGTGTGGCTGTGCGTCACATTTCCTGTTTCAAATTCATACATGAACTTCTTTCAGGAGGGATTTGACAACGTCTCCAGAGTGTTTACTTATCTTTAATATTCTGGTTTTGCCAGTCCCCCCATGTTTTCACTTTCAGCGCTAATGTGAATTCTTGCATCACCTTGTTAATGCTTTCTGCTCTGTGCGCTCATATTGCAGCAGGAGAGTTATATTAGTATTTTAACAGTGCTCGCTGCCAAGAGTGACTGTAACCGGGACAGGGAGAAACAAATAGGGCAGAAACAAAGAGTGAATGAGAGACACACCCTTTGTAATAAAGGAGGAGTGGAGATTCAGGTCTGCTGTGTTGACAACGTTATCAGGCTGGGGTTGGGTAATCTTTGACTCAAAGTGTGTGTTTTATTATAGAACTTAGAAAGACTGCTGGTCAGCAACTTCTTTCAGAGTCAGGATCACAGCCCGGATTTGGGTTAGAGTTTGAAATTATGTTCTTGTTAGATTAAGTGTTCAGATGAGAGGCTGAGGAAGGAATGTAGAGAGTGAAAGGTCGTCTAACATATGTGCCCATACGTGTGTGTGTTTGTGTACAGGGAGTGTCACAAGCCAGGCTCATCAGGAGAGGGAGCAGGTGTGTGGGTGTGTGTCAGAGTACAAAAGCCATGGACGGCCATCTCTCGGATCATATGACAAAGTTACCAGCGAATTATATTAGGAAAATCATAAGATGCAAAGTCCTTTCAAGTATCTGCAGTAGTTGCTGAGAAAAGCTACACACACACATCGGCAGATACATCTGTACTGGGAATGTTTTACTCTCCACTAATCTGTTGGCAGCCACCTCACAGACAAACGGTTGTTAAACACATAGCGCATACATCAGGCTCCTAAAGACTTGGGTGCGGTGTCCAGATAAGTTCACAAACACTGATAAAGAGCAGCCGATGGAGACGGATCCTCGCAGAAGCAAACGACACACGAGCTGGTTCCTGAGAGGCCGAAAGTGTTGAAGGTTCAACTGTAACCCTGAGGTTTCACAACACTTTGTTTCACTAAACATAATCAAGATGTTTCAATTCAGTTCCTAAAAAAAACTAACGACTTAAATCCAAAACCAGAAATGAAACTTTCAATTGAAACAAGGTGACATCACAGATTTCTCCATCAGTGACGATGAAGGGATCACAGAGCTTCAGGGTGTGACCATCATATATATCTATTGTTGGGTTCAGTTTGACGTCAACTTCACAACATTTTTAAATCACTTCCTCTACGTATTATCTAATCATCTTCTTTCACGTTGTGCTTGTGCTGTTTCTCCTTGGTTTCCACTATGAATGAAAACAGGCACAACAAGCGCAAACGGAGAAAAAGGAAAAGATTTTTTAACGGGTGTTTTTTTTGCCATTTGATCCCATACTGGTGAAAATGTAAGAAACTCATGAGTCTCATAGGCCGAAATGAGGACCAGTGTCACACAGCACCTGCGGCTGCAGCATGTGACCGTGTGTTGACACAGTGCGTGTCCCTCTCGTGACTTCATGGTTCACTTGTGTTTGTGTGTTTTTTAAATCATGCCTGATGTCCAGCGTGCATGACTTTAAACCTCAGTGCTTCTAATGGCCGGCTGCGCCCCTCCATACTTCTTTATTATAAGAGGAACTAGAGGAGTAATTCTAGTAAATGTTAGTGATCTTACTCCACACCCTCTTTTATATGGACGTGTGCAGCCGTTGTAAACCTGTTTACTTGGTCGGTGGTGATGCTGGTTGCTGCTTTCTTTCTATAACTGGAAAAGTGGGCTATGATGGACAGGATTTCTTTATTCTTTTTTCTGGTCTGTTAAGCAATCAACCTTTTTTTCGTTTCACAACTTTTCAAAATACAAGCTGTGTTATTCCGCTCGGTGATCTTGCGCGACATATATTATTGCTGCTGTGCCCGTTTGTACCTGTGGGTTCTCCAGTTGTCGTCCGCTGGTGAAGTCTAATCGAGGACGTAGGGACAGACATGTTGAAGTCAGTCCAGTGACTTAACTGCCTGTTACGCTGCATTCCTCTGACTTCAAGGGCGCTGTTTGTTTATTAATACTTTATTAATGTTGAAGGTTTCACATGTTCATATGCCAGTCAGTGCGACATTACATTTTCATGCCATCTAATAAGGTCACTTCATAGTCCATCTGAAATGTCACAAGATGTTGGAGCTGAAAAGGATGTTGAGCACACACACACACACATTATAAAGAGCAGAGTTTAAAGGAATCTTTGGAAGCACACACACAGACTCTGTTGGAGGCCGTCACCATGGTAACTGATGCTAAGAGGCAAGTGAGAGGAACTTGAGAAGGACGTGGGAAGTCGAGTCAGTGGAGGGGCAGGCGGGGGGAGTCAAACTTGTGCAGTTATCAGGACTTTATGGACAATTGTTCAATCATTTATGTTGTTACGTTTCCTGCTTCTTCACCATGGTCATATGATTGTAAACTGAATTTCTTAAACATACATTTGTCCAGTAACGTCAACGAACTATTTACTAATTCCCAAAACGTTGATACATTATCTGTCCACTGATTTATGGATATTAATTTCATCATCTTTTCAGCTATAGTCGTCTTCTTATTCTTTTTAATCAAGACCATGGTGCTGGTACTGCAGGGTTGTTTGTTTATTATCCTTCCTCGTAATTATTGGGTATACCTGGCAGTGTAATGCTTGGTCAAATAAACTACACACACACACACACACACACACACACACACACACACACACACACACACACACACACACACACACACACACACACACACACACACACACACACACACACACACACACACACACACACACACACACACACACACACACACACACACACACACACACACACACACACACACACACACACACACACACACACACACACACCCCTCTTGTAGCTCGTACCATGTGACACTGACACACTGTTGGGCATTGTCTTGGTGTGGGATAGCCTCTATGGTTTATATTTCAGCTCCACTCTCATGCTTTTGTCAGCACCTACTCACCAAAACACGCCCAGACCTTGACATGGCATTGGTGAGGATACTGTTATGAGATGCTAGGAAGTGGTTGTGTTACTTAACGTTTAGAAATTAATCTACAAAGCAGAGTTCAGCCATTTGAACTGTGACTTTCCAGCCTCACTGTCCTTTAAGAGTAACTCGATCTGCATGGCCCTTCACTCTTAGCTGGAAAAACAGGTTTGAAGAGCTTGACCACTCCTGCACAACAACCCTTTGTGTGTGTGTGTGTGTGCATGTGTGTGTGGACTGTTTTTACACAAGTGTGAGTGTGCGCTTGCACATGCATATTTGCAGGCGTGCGTCTTTGTTTAATCCCCTCACAGCATGTTTGACCGTCGGTGGCTGTGGCCACCGCTGCTGATATGTGGGCTGTGTTTTGTGCGTGGGTGGTATGCGTGTGGCATTCCTTTCCCATACAGAACCCATCGCTCCGCCGCCACACTCGTCTTTTTTTGTTGTTGATGTAACATGTCAACAAACAGGCCGGCGCTCGGGCTGGTGGCGGAAGTGCCACAGGCCAGAGAATCCACCGGGAAAGTCACCCACCTACTGGGATTATCCGTGCATGTGCAAAAAAAAACAGCGATGGATGGATTCGGTTCAATTAATGACTTGAAAGTGAGAAAAGCTCACTTATTAAATTTCATGGATTAAGTTGAACACATATTAAAAACATGAGCCGGTTATAAACGAGCGGAAAGGAGTCGACCCATAGAGCTGGAAGCAGAAATGCTGGGAATGTTTTTGTGTTGAATTATTGTTCATCTGGGAGTGAACATGCTGTGATGTGTGTGTTCGCTGCAGTCAGTGGCTCGGTAGCGTCGAGTGTTGGTAACAAAGGTCAGCGTGTTTCTCGGTTCCTGTTTGTGCTCCTCGCTCTTCTCTGTTCTCACACTGTTTGTCACATTGTGAAAGAATCTGAGTTTTCCGTTTCCCCCCCCTGCCAAGGTACCAGGTTTTGTACTGAACGGAGTTTGGAATTTATTTTCTTCTGAATCATCTTCATCATCCCCTAATGAGTGGGAAGGTTTTGTCTCAGCTGTTTTCCTCTAATCCGGGTTCAGAGACACTGGTTTAACGGAGCAGTTCTCAAATCTCTTCTCCCTCCCTGTTATTCGTCCTGAGTGATCTAATCACCGATGGACAGCTCTCAGGCGTGAACGTCCCAAACACACATTGAAGATGCATTTTGGATCTTATCACGTGACGCATGTGACCACAGTCTTTTCTCCCTGTGAAGGCAGATACATCATGGGCAGTTCGGGAATTGAACTGTGTCTTTCTGTGTGTCTGTTTGTCCCTCTCTACTTTCCCTTTCTTTTTCTTACCACAATCTGTCAGTCTGTGCGACTCACACGCGACATACAAATATCACAGCTGTGCCATGAAGAGATGTTCAAGAAGCGACGTAACATTAAAACATGGACACTACAACAGGAATAAAGGTGTGAAATTTGGTATTTTAATGATCCAAAAAAACATTGTAGAGAAAATCGAACGAACTCCAATAATCTCCGATATTTAAGCTGTATTTCTGGATGGAGGGTGGAAGTGGAGAGCAGTTGATAATATGTATTTATAACTCAGATGTAGATCTATAAACTGAGCCTCAATGTGTGACTTCCGAGGTGAGGATTCTAAACATCTGAGAAAGTCGAGCAGCGCCGACAGAATCGACTGTCACCTCAGCTCAGAGTGTGAGGAGGAACGACTGAGACAAGTTCAGCAAAAATAATAATCTGTCGTGTCAGATTCTCAGTTTGATTAGTGACAGCTGTGTTTGTATCGTGTGCGTTAGCCCGAGGTGATCGTGCTGCAGCGACTTACTCACATGATCTCATGTTGTGTGATGAGCAGATCTCACACACACACACACACAGTCACACACACACACACACACACACACACAGGAGCTGGGTGACATTCGATTGTAGACTCAGCTGACGTAGGTCAGACACTGAATGCAAACAACAGCATGCACTTGGCTGAACTTCCGTGATCCCTGCTTGTGTGTCTGTGTGTGTGTTAGTGTGTCTGTGTGTGTGTCTGTGTGTGTGTGTGTGTGTTAGTTAGTGTGTATGCTCTGAAGAAGTCAACAGACTCTAAATTGACTCTCCAGTAACTGGGGGTAAGTATGTCCCATGGGGTCGTACTTCCTCTGAAATATTGACTCAGCACCACAGGGACACACACACACACACACACACACACACACACACACACACACACACACACACACACACACACACACATACATGCGTGTACACTCAGTGCCTTTTCCATTACTTGATTGCTCTATTTTCGTTGCTACAGTGATTCCATGTGCGGAATGAACAATAATCTGTTAATACATGTCCTCTGAGACATTGTGTCTGTGGGACACTGTAGACAGATGTTCCTCCTGTAATTCTTGTAATCTGTGGTGAAACTGGACATTGGAGACTCATCTTGGAACTTTTCAGTTTCTCTTACGAGGGAACGGCAGCACGGACTCGTTATCTCTGTCAGAACTCTATACCTACTGTGCTGAGATCTTACAATATTACAGAAACCTTTATATTATTGAGTTCCCACTATTGATTGATTATTTATTTAAGCCTCAGAAAACACATTGAGGAATAAGGCCCTCATTTACAATGGTGCAGAGGGTACATTGAAGAGTTAATACATTGAAAGAAAGAATGAAATAAATATGCATACATATACAGTAATACAAGGGAAAAGGTCATAAAACAATAATTTTTGGCGATTCAATAAAATGCTATGGTTAAGTCAACTAACAGTCACAATCACTGCAGGATAAGTCAGTTGTACATGAGAGCACTATGAGATTAATAATATAAACACAGTAAATTTTTATTTAAATAAAAACATCAGGGATTTATTCAGGTCCTCAGATCTTCTGGACGAACTTGATAAAACGACCTGAAAATGACCTGACGCTTCATGTTGTTGCCTTGTTATTTAGTCATGGCGATGAATGTTCGGCCTTGCTGCTTCCTCTGGAGACGTTAGCATCCAGACTAAATAAACATCACGTCCTCTGCCCACTCAGCGATCTCATGTCCTGACATCACAGACTCCCCCAGTAAAGCCTGCATGCTGGGAAATGGATTCCCTCGAAGTTCCTTCAGCTGTTGTCGTGTGGTTAAACCAAGCGATGTCAAAGCTGAGATTGTTTGGAGTGTATGAAGTGTGTGTGTGTGTGTCAGTGTGTGTGTCGTCGTGCCAGTGGCGCCCACTTTGCCAGGGCATGCAGGCAGACATCAAGGACACACAGTCTCACACACACACAGAACAAAAACACTTAAAGCCTTTGGTCTTCTTTTAATTGGTGATCATGTGAGCTCTTTGTGAATCCCATTGATCTGCGTCTCTTTTTCGAAACAAAGATGGTCGACGGACCTTTGTGATTTTCTCGCTGTCTCTACCTCTTCCTCTCTTTTGTTTCATCCTCTATCGCGCCACGGTAGCTTGGGTGGTTTTGGGCACAGGCGGAAAACAAGTCTGGGTAGTAACACAGACGCTGTTTTGCACGACCAGAAGACGACTCCTCCTATATTTAGGAATCAAATCGACTCCCTCACCGTTACCTGCTCTAATCCAATCACTTAGTGTGTGTGTGTGTGTGTGTGTGTGTGTGTGTGTGTGTGTGTGTGTGTGTGTGTGTGTGTGTGTGTGTGTGTGTGTGTGTGTGTGTGTGTGTGTGTGTGTGTGTGTGTGTGTGTGTGTGTGTGTGTGTGTGTGTGTGTGTGTGTGTGTGTGTGTGTGTGTGTGACACAAAAGGTCATTTGCACCAGTTGCCTGCATGTGCATCTCTACATGTGCTCCCTGTGTTTGGGTAGAAGGAAGGAACTGCAGTCGGGGATCGGACCCGTTATATCCTACGAGTGCTTCGCTGTGGCAACATCGTTAATAATTCAGAGCATCAGCAGGTTGAACTCAGCGCTCACCGGCGTCTCCCTGCACTGTCAAGGCTTTGTCATGTGGAGAATGTGTGTGTTTGTGTGTACAGTAACACTTCATCGACCAAAGTCCAGACCCAACCCCGGCTCTAATGACCTGTACACATTAACAGGCTATTTGTGGTGCAAGCAGAGCGTGTGGGCAGATGGGTTAATGTTAGAACAGAACCGTTGTGGGACAGGAATCCAACACGATACGATTGTTTGTCGTGATTTAAGGGGCTTGGCAGCGCGCAGTTCTGGCCTGAGTCACAGCAGCTTTACGAGTTCTGCAATGTGGGTGTGAGATGTCGTGTGTTGAAACTTCAACTGGAGAGAGTGCAAACGGTGATGGTTTCTAACCTGCTGTAGGGAAGATGCAGAACGGAAACAGGAGTTAATGTCAGAATCAGTGTGTGGGGGGGTCACAGTAGCTGTAGATGACATTACAGACAGGAAGCATCTGTCTCAACCTGAATGTCACTCAGTGGAGCGCAAATGTCCACTAAGGCCTAACACACACATACAGTTCCCTAATATAATACAATTTATGAACTTATTACTTACTGATTTCTTTTTGACTCTTGCTGCGGTAATACTGTAAATGTCTCTGTTGTGGGACTAATAAAGGATTTCATATCTTATCTTATTCCCTCGGAATATCACGCAACCATAAAGAGAGTGATTTAAAATCCTGGTTCTGCCCCCTGATCCAGATCTGAACCACAATTTAATGGTTAAATCTAACCTAAGCTACATCACATCCTAACACAGAATTTGTCTGAGCTCCGTTGTTTTTGTGTAATCCTGTTAAACCAAGAGACAAATAAAACACCAGCGATGAAAACATAACCTCCCTGATGGGAAGTGGGGGGGGCAGACAAACAGACAGGGAGTACTTACAGAGACTCTAGACTTTATCTTTACATTTCATGGGTCGTTCTGTGTTTTTATTGACTGGTTCTCCTTAAAATCTACTTTCTGACCTGTCATTTTTACGTTTTGAAACCTGGCCTTTCAGGGTGGATAAAATTTGGATGTGAATGAATGCGGATAAAATCTTCTACCACAGGAGGTTTAATTTAATATTCTAATATTAATATTAGACCAGGATGACTGAAGAGTAGTCTTGATTTTACTATGAACTTTTAAATTGAATCTTGATGATTTAATGACCCGCCTGGAAAGTTATGCTTTTGGTTGATGTAGTGTTCAAACAAAAAGAAAAGTAAAAAAAAATCTCAAATTCTCACCAGTCTGTCACTGTTTTTTTAACGCAGTAAGAAACATTCAATGCAAAATACAATGATATCATGCAGTTGAGTTTCTGGCTGTAAATTCTACTGAAGTTCTTCTGTTTTTATGATGCACATCTTCTGTAAAGGACACAGACAGACAGACAGACAGAGGTTTCTCCATTTATACTTAGATGCTTGTGAGTGGAAGGAATCAATGAATAAATGAAGTAAAGCCGCTT
This sequence comes from Limanda limanda, assembly GCF_963576545.1. Lineage (NCBI taxonomy): Eukaryota > Metazoa > Chordata > Actinopteri > Pleuronectiformes > Pleuronectidae > Limanda > Limanda limanda. The sequence continues at coordinate 25,050,312 of NC_083640.1, read as the reverse complement.
GTGTTTGTCTCCCTCAGGAAAATCCCACCTGGCCATTGTGCAGAAGGTGAATAACGAGGGGGAGGGAGATCCCTTCTACGAAGTGTGCGGCCTGGTCACCCTGGAGGACGTGATCGAGGAGATCATCAAATCAGAGATTCTGGACGAGTCGGACCTTTACAGTGAGTTTGACTTTGCTTTGTTTATCAGGTCTTATCACCGGGCCAGTCGCCCAGTCTGCAATGCAGATAAAGATGTTTTCATCCTCATGTTAGATATTTCATTAGTTTATTATTCGTTATCTTATAGTTGTTGTATATGTAAGATGCATGCCAACACAGAACAACCAAGATGATTCACTGTGCTGCTGTAAAACCACTATAATCCAGGTTCTTCCCAGTGCATCAACCTTTTCAACTTTAAGTTTACTTTTTTAATGAATAACTGTGTGTGTCTGTGTGTGTGTCTCACTTCTCAGCTGATAACCGCACCAGGAAAAAGGTGGCGCCCAATAAGAATAAGCGAGACTTCTCTGCCTTCAAGAACGAGAATGAGTCGAATGTGAAGATCTCTCCTCAGCTGCTGCTCGCTGCTCATCGCTTCCTGGCTACAGGTGTGTGTTTTATCTTCGGGACCTTTTCGGCATAAGCACTGAATGGGGGGGGGGGGCAGGTAAGCTGTAGGTCAAGTATACATTTGAACATATGTCTGAGTTATGTTGCTGCAGATTCTCTCATGCTTCCATCTGACAACCGAGGCTGGTCCATTACAGCGATGAGCTTATGTTTGTTTATTTGGACGATCTATTTCTGATCCATGCAACATTCCAGCCTGCGCCTCCCGCCACAGGAAGACGCTGGAATCCAGCCAGCTGCATGGATGTGATGCCGCCGCCGCCACGCTCCACAACGTGTTGCGGTGTCTGCTTAGCGAGCGTTGGCTGATCCGCTCTGCCAGAGGCAGTTAGCACTAGCCGCTGCTAGCGTGACCTAGCACTTCCCAGATCTCACAGACACCGTGGTGCAGCAGCGTGCCAGAGTCTTCCTCTGCAGGCATTACGTCAGTGTCTGCTTACGTTGTTTCTGTTTTCTTTCTCAGGATGTTGGTCTCATTTTTCTTACTCGAATCATTACACAGGAATTCACTTTTTCATTTTTTTAGAGGCTCTGTTTGGTCGGTCACGCATTCCAGACCAGGAAGTTACTGTTTCCTTGTTTATCTTGTTCAGATGAATGATCACTTCCCAGCTGTTTTTAGATGTTTGGGTCTGATTTCTGTTGCCGCTGACATGAGACATCTTAAGTATCACTGGGCTCTGACTCAAGTGTTCCAGATTAATGTAACGCGCCATAGCACACGTAGATTTTCTTATTCTCAATCCGAAAAACAAAAACATGAATAGGCTGTGAAACGTATTCCATTCAATTCTATGTCCAATGATCCTGGTCTGTTCTGCACATCGAAGCTTACATCTTTCAACATTGACGTCAGATCTTTACTCCACTGATGCCTGAAGCGCAGTTGTCAAGTCAGTTCATCCATTTTGAATTCCAGCACTGGACTCATGTGCCTCACCTCTCACTGTGCACTGCAAAGGGTTTTGTTTGCATGCTGGAGTCTTTGTTTTCCGTTAGGGTGGAGACCGAGCCACTTATGTCTGAGCTCTGGTTACAACAGGCCGACAGTTGAGAAATGTATGAAAAACAAACAGATTTCACCTCTTCACCTTTTTAAAGGGGGTAATGCACATTAATCATCATCACTGTGTGTTCAGTGTTCTAGTGCTATCAAGTTGAAACCAGCAAATAATTATATATATTCAGTTATCAAAGCTTTTGAAAGAAAAACTTTTTTCAGAACCAGTCCAGACTAAAGTCAATTTCCCATTAGCCTGACAAAGAACTGATCTTTCTTTAAATGCATCTGAAAGTTCTAACACTAATTCACCCACTGTCTATTTATTTCACTGTGTTTACGTTTAATGTTTTGTTAAACTCTGCTCACCGTTAATTATCGGTTTGCCTGTTGTATCAACATCATGTATGAATCACACACATTATATCTAGTACTACACTCAACCACATCAATGAGAAAGTGTCTGAATCGCTGCTGGGCGTCAGCCAATCCACCTAAAATAATAAAAGTAATAAGAGTCATAAAATCCTATTGGCAAAGTGGTTGAAAAATGTCAGTAGGTGTTAATGGAATATATGTATTAAAATCGGACTGCAGTATCCACAGAATATGTCAGTGTATATATGTAAAGTGTGTTCAAATGTTCATATTTCTTGTATGTTTGGTTATGATTATTTATTTGATCCAACAAAACAAGATGAAATGTCATGATTGCATGTATCGGTGGATCCTCACTTCCACGGCTTCTTCCCTGAATCTGTACGACACAGACTCTGAGTCCAAGTTGGGAGGAAGTGGAGACATTTATCTTTATTCACAGTTTATGATCTTTAGTTTCAAGCTAATGAAAAGGTCTCTCTCTTCTTCTCTTCAGAGGTGACCCTGTTCAGCCCGTCGCAGATCTCCGACAAGGTGCTGCTGCGAATGCTGCGGCACCCCGAGGTGATCCAGGAGATCAAGTTTAACGAAAGCGACAAGCGCTCGCTCAATCACTACGTCTACCAGAGGGGCAAACCCGTGGACTACTTCGTCCTCATCCTGCAGGTATGAAATAACACTGCTACTTGTTTATCATCTGTTGGGTTCTGGGAGTTTCTCTGGCTGCTGTCTCAGGAAAGAGAGAAAGTAGGTTTGACTCATACTGGATTCAGATTGAAGTTGTTTTGGATTTCTTGTTTTTTTCCACATGCACCCACACACACACACACTAGTCTAAAACATCCCCCTAAACACTCCCACATACACACCAACATGGTGAAAGCAAGGTAAAAATCGAATTTTACACAAATCTGCATCGTCAGATGACTGAGGAGGAGCAGTGTTTTCTGTGCTCCCCCTTCACAATGGACTTTTAAACTTTGCAGAACTTTTACATGAACAAATAAAACTATATTACACTTGAGGAAGGAAACACGGTTAAAGCAAGATGTGTTTCCTTTAACGTTTAGTTTATTGACAGATATTGAGACCAGGTGCTTGAGGAAAAGCTTTAAAAAGTCTTGAGTCTTCGTTGTTATCGCAGCAGCAACAGTTTGGAAGTGTCGACGGTTTTAAAGTCAATTAACTCTGCGAGGAGATTAGTCGTCAACTTTAAGGTTTTAAAGAGACAGAGCTGGTGCAGTGCCAGGCTGACGTGAGACGGTAGAGACGGAGAGAGGGCGAGGTTTCCACAGCTGTGACCTTCAGCTGAGAGGGCGTGATGGAGGAGGGACGTGACTCTGTCCTGAAGGACGCCACTAATTGATCCCTATTATGTAAGATGTGGGCAGAGGGGGGAGGACACACTACCCGCCTACAGTCAGTCAGCTGTCAATACACTAATCCCACACACACACACACACACACAGTCTCTACCTCCCTCTGTATGTTCACACACTGTAAACACACAAAAGTCACTGACGCCGCCTCTGCACGTTTGTTGTATCTGCTCTGTGTACATGTACACGTGTGCTTGAATCCCACTGGCTGGGAAAAATTACGCTCCATTGTCTTAATCACACACATTCACTTCCCACACGTCAGTCCTGTCATTGTCCCCAAACAGTCATTAACCAAGTCAGATAATCCGGGATTCAGCTTTCTCCTCGCCGTTCGTCTTAGTGGGGTTTTCGCCCCGTGGGAGGTCGGACGGCGTCACGGAGACCCCACATGTGGCATAATCCACTGGGACCCTTTATTTGTATGGGGAGGCATTTAGTGTCAGCATGACAGAGAGGGAAACTTTCCGACGCTGCTTTGTGTGACAGAGAGAGAGATCCTGCTGGAGCCGGGAGACGTTAATAGTTTGGTGTAGAGAGTTTGATTATGGAAAATCCTCTGAGTTTCAGTCGGATTTAAAAAAATAAAATTAAAAAAAAAAAATAAAAAAAAATTCTGTTCTCACAAAATGCTGCTTTGCTCTCGGAGCTGTATCATCATTCACATTAGATGCACTATTTCCTATGGATCCTGTGCTCCTACATATTGTCATATACTCTTTAAACTGAAAGAAATATTCATATCCTCATAAATTTGAGTTTTCCACGAGCCCTTGAGGAGTCGGCTTGTGTAAAAGTCAGAGTTCTGTAAACAAAATTCACATTCCAGGAGGGCTCGTTTGTAAATGGAGGAAATGGAGGGTTTTGACAGTAGTTAGTTGTGATGTGTGACAACAGCTTATTGATTCTTAAAAAGAAAATCCATATACTTTTATATGAGCGTTGGTGTGGAGGGAGTACAGGCAACTCTGTGCCCAGGTGAAAAGGTACGAGTCACTGCCAGGATGTGGACACGGGGCGTGATGTGGAGACATGTATTTTACATTCTTTGTACTATAGAAGACCATATTTGATGAGGAGGAACGCTAAATAAAGACAGACTGAGCTGATCTGTCAAAGGGCAAGGGGTCGACAAAAACCTAATCCTAACATACACTATATAAAGATGGATGACTGGCTGCTGTATAGGGCACAAACGTGTAACATGACATAACATCAACATATCTCATTCATCAGAAAACTATTCCTAGTAATATGATGTAATTTAATCAGAGACATGATGAAGAAGTGACGTCATGCGTGGATCAGAAATACATTTTTCCCAGTATCTTTTTCAGGAATGTAGGCACGATGTTTCAGCGAAAAATGTATTTAGGATTATATGGTAGGAATGATTACTTCATGACATGACATCATCTTTAAAGAATGGCTGCTCCCGTTGTGAGAACACAGTACGAGTAACAGATTGAATGCTGGGAAATGCTGTGAACAGGACACGGGAGGTTCGCTGTGACTCTCCAACACTGAGTCCTGTAGAGAGGAGAGATCATGAGAAATAAAAACATGAGATACAGATAATTCAGTGTCCTTGTTCCACTCCTTTTATAGCGTGTGTGCATGTTTTTCCATGGTAGTGATCTTCTCTGTCTGTCGACAGGCTGTTTGTTTATGAGCAGCGTGATTCATGCCTCTGTAAAGATGCTCTGTGATTCTCACAGTGTCGGGATCAGATCATGGTTGTGGAAACTTGAACCTGCTCATGATCTTGGGAAATGTTTAAATGAGATCAATTCTGGACCAAAGAGATGTGGGATGTTTCCCCCCCTGTACTAAATTAATTGGGGGTTTCGTTAACTTTTACTCTGTCAGAAAAAAATATTCGGCTGTAAAGTATCTTTACTAATATTTACGACATTTTCCTTCGCTATTTGTATGATGTTTTCTAGGTGACGGTCAAATCTAGATATTGTAAGTTTTTATTGAAAGATTCTAGACAGTGTCTTCTCCTCCTCTAAGGTCACATTGATGTTAAGGGAACTGAGCCTGGTTCCTTTGAAATGATGGAGACAACCATGTCTCCTCCCATAGTGCACAATGGTTCATTCCCCAAAAAAGAAATGATTTACTTTATTTTCTTGACCTATGTCTAAAAAAAACCAGAAACTGGTTTCTGGTGTTGTGGTCATTTTCATTATTGAATAATTGGCCAGTGACTAGTGGATGTCCTCAGTTTGCTTATTTTGTCCAAACAAACCAAATTAGGTTTCTGTGCCTGGTGGTTTATTCTATAAATACTATTGTTGTAGCTGCATTTCTGGACAATCACAGAATTGTGAGCAACTATATAAACATATCCTGTGTGTGTGTGTGTGTGTGTGTGTGTGTGTGTGTGTGTGTGTGTGTGTGTGTGTGTGTGTGTGTGTGTGTGTGTGTGTGTGTGTGTGTGTGTGTGTGTGTGTGTGTGTGTGTGTGTGTGTGTGTGTGTGTGTGTGTGTGTGTGTGTGTGTGTGTGTGTGTGAGACCTCACACCATTGAGACTTGAGAGTCAGAGATGGTTTGAATTTACATTGACTCACAGTGCGTGCTGCGTAAGTGACTCCGTGATTTTGCACAGAACTGACATCAACCATTAACTGAAGTCAGTGGTTCATTTTGTGACACATGGTCACAAACCACTAAACACAGAGGCCTGTCACACACACACACACACACACACACACACACACACACACACACACACACACACACACACACACACACCGCCACCAAAGAGTATTTTTAATAACCTGCCTAAAATACTTAATCAGGCTTGTTTGAAGTCTGTGATCACAGTTTTCCACAAGTGTTCAGTATATCATCGTCTTAATCAAAAGGCAAAAAGTATAAAGATAAGTCCTCATTTCTATTAAACAAGAATGATACTTTATACGGACCCTATATCAGGACTTACTGTCTTCCTCCTATTTTCATAAAACAACTTTATTTACCTCCAGGCCTTAAACAAGCTCGACTGCTCCTCTGTGGTTCCTGACTCCACGTGCACCTCCTCTCTGGCACTGGAGGGCAATTGATCAATCAAGGCGAGAAAGAGCGACGTGTGTTTAAAAAAAACAACATATGTCGGCTAGGGACGTCAGCGGGGACACAAAGTTCTCTCACAGGCTGTTGATGAGTCATAACGCACAAACCTGAACTCCGGCCAAACCCACCTACAGTTCACGTCTCTCACACACACACACAACCAAACACACAGACACCTGTTGATCGTTAAGCTGGGACACAGCCCCAAGGTCGTGTTCTACTGGCATAATATATTAACTTCCTATTTCCAAAAATCCTGAATAGTAACGCCGTATTTTTCATAGCAAATAATACAAATATACAGTTTTTTTATAACTTCATATCTTTAGTGAAACCTGTACTACCGGTAGTTTTATTAAATGCAGTGGTAGCATTCTTTTCCTTATTAACAATGACATCACATTAGCAGTAAAAGTAAAACTCTCACTGTTAAGAAATGAGAATCCTCACCTGTATGAGTCAGTGTTTGATGTGCACGCTCAAAGCCTGTTTTCTGATAAAAGCCCACTGTACCAGTATCTTTCCATAAGTGTTGACAGGCTGCACCATGCCAGTTTGGGAGAACAGGTTTGACCGGAGCCTCCCTCTGTTTCTATTCATGTCTGAGTTTGTGCACGTGGTTCAGGTCTAAGCATTTGACCCCAGGCGCACTGCTCACACATGCAGGGTTCGACCATATGTTGGCAGGTGATTAGCAATTTTCCCAATCTGCCGATACGTTACAAGTGGCAGGAAGCTGGCGACGGAACCAAGGAGCTTTAACCTTCATCTCAAGGGTCAAATGAAGACGTCACGCTGCTGAGAACCTCTCGTTCTGCAGGTGGACACATGTAGTATTACGAAATCAAACATCCCAGCAATCTGAAGTGTCATTTCATTGTCTGTCCATCCCTCACATTCTGACAAACTTTCACTTGGACACAAAGAGGAACTGATACGATTTCAGTGGGTGAAGGTTAAAGGGTCAAGGTCACGTTGTCCTCATGTTCTTTTAAACCACATGTATAAAGAGCACACAAAGAAATTTCTTTACATGTGATGGCCGGATAAGAACTTGGAGATCAACAGTCAAGGTCACTGTGACCTCAGGAAACTTTTTTTTTGCCTATATGAATGGGAAAATGTCTCTAGACTGAAGCTGCTGCACTGGTTGGTGGAGGCAAACAATTCCACTTATTTGTTATTTGAGGACATCAATTTGTGATCTGAGAACATGTTTGTTATTTTAAAACCATGTTTAGATTGAGCAGTATAAATAACTGGTAGTTAAATATTAAACAATTGCGTTGCATTATCACATGCACTCATATCTTTTTATTGATGTGTGCGATTACAGAACAAACTTGTATGTGTTGTACAAGTCCTGATAAGTTGGACGTTGGGTGATAATGACGATGACAGACAGGTGCTACACCCTGGTTTAATGAAGCAGGCCTGAAGGCGTGGAACTAAATCACACTTTGTTATGAGCATATGCAAGATCAGAAACATGAAGCGCACATGTTCCTTAGCTTTACCTCCAGGTTTTGTTTTCAACCACTGTCCTGTTTGTTTGTTTGTTGTTTCCCCAAATATTACTGAACACGTTTCCCTGAAACTCGGTGGAAGAGTTGGATGAATCAGGGAAGGGAGCTCTTTTTTTCACTCAACATTTTCCCAGGGAATAATTCATAGGTCTTGACGGGAAATAATATATTTAGGGGTCTGATATCTGTGGGTTTGAAAACCTTAGAGCAGCTTGTCTGAGTTGTATGGAATTGTTGGGCCGTGTGGGAGGAAGGAGATGAAATGAGAGTCTAGTTGGTTTGTTTGTTTGTTATCAGGATTCCGTAACAACTATTGAATGGATTTCCATGAAACTCCATATTTTAGAGGCTGATATCCATGCGTGAGTGTATTTTGATCCAAATAGAAATCTGGATCTTGCAGTTTTAAATGTAGTTTAATAAGGGGTTATGTTATTTTGAACCCCTCTACAACGTGATAAACAAGGTAAACATGGGGGAATTTGTTCAGGTCTGATTGAAATAAATGGCTCCAAACTCTCCACCTCTGCCTTGACGGTAGCTGCAGCTGCAGATTAGCGGCGGCGCGGCGGCGTGGACGAGTTGAGGTGTGATCACTGTTGACAGCGGTTGCTGAGCGCTTGCTGCTGAGCCGCGGGGAGATGTTGTGAAGTTAATTCAGCGCAGCGTTCGTGATGGAAGCGGCTCACTTCATTCAGTTCACCACAGGACGTCTTAAAGAGAAACGTGCACAGAACAGAAAACAGTCAAGATTGTTTGATGTGTTTGTGTCATTTAGGGAAGGAGGGAAGGAGGGATGACCGTGTGGATTAGCTGTGCTGTGTTGTTGCTGCAGTTCACACATTCCAGCGGGCAGATTCGGGCCAACTGTCTGTACCAACACAGAGGCCTCCTTCACCCTCTCGTCCTCCCTGTCCACCCTGTCCTCTCGTCTGTCTCCCTGCTTTATTCGTCTGTCTGACATGTGACCTCAGATTTAACCTCATCTCCTCACATCACTCTCACAGCCTCATCTACTTCATTTAAAACTAGTGAACCTTGATTCACATTGGTTAATATTAGATTGAGATTAAGTCCAAAGTAAACATGTCCCCTCCCACTGCTGATGCAGGACTGTCACAGATCTGCTGGCACCTGACACTGTGCCGCCCTCTAGAGGCCAAGCAGTGCAATTTTATATAAAAGTTAAAATCAGGGTTTCATGGCAGAACTAGTTTTTCTCTGAAAGTTTTCGGTGTTAGACCAATTTATTATTTGGCAGATTATTCAGGACTATCTGTGGCATTTTAAAATAATCTTCTTCTACTTGAATAGCAGTAAGTAAGCACTTGCTTTTAGATATACTCAAAGTATTGAAAATACAAGTACCTGCTGATTGTATTCCTGAATGCAACCCTAACCCTGCTGCAGGAGGCGGGGTCTAATGTGAGCTGCCCGCTATAATTGGATAAATTCCCCCTCTTGCTATTGTCTAATTTAAAAAAATATATAAAACTCAACATGAACGTGTAGCATACTACTTTGTAAAAATGTTTCGGAGTCGAAAGGGAAAAGAACTTAGGTACAGATGCATGAAAAGTGTACTTGCAGAACTTCTTTAACGTGGTCCGTGTTTGTTTGTGTTGTTGCTCTCAGGGCCGAGTGGAAGTGGAGGCTGGTACCGAGAACATGAAGTTTGAGACCGGACCTTTCTCTTTCTACGGCGTGATGGCGCTCAGTGCTCCAACACTAGGTGAGTTCAGGTTCTCCATCACTCCTCTTCCTCTCCTCCTCTCCTCTTGTTTCTCTCATCTCAACTCGTCTCCTCATCTCCTCCTCTCCTCTCAAACAGATGCTTCTCCTGCTACCTAGTGGCAGAATGGTAGATAACTTTGCAGCCATTAATGTCAGAAGGATGGTAGAAATTTAAAATGATATTGTTCCAGTAAACTATTAAACACTTAAGGAAATATCAGGTCACATTTTTTTAGAAAAATATTTTTCTTTTCTTTTACTTTCCTGCTTCTCCTGATTTTGTCTTTAGGGACATTTATTAGTCAGTTACAGTTCATTCTAATGAATGAAAATATAATCTTTTTAAATTATAACAAACCAAACAGAAAAAAAGGTCCTCTTTTATTCACATTTTAAAAAACCTATTACTTTATACAGCTTCAGTAACATGGCTCCTTTCCTTTTCACAACACATATCATTTCTGATAGCTTGGACACAAACGTCCAGCTTTTAGACAATAAGTATAAAGGTGCTTTTATAGTATGCTTTCTTACCTTCAGTTTACTATTGCAGCTGTCAGTCATCAGTGTAGAAGGCAGACAGAACAGCTGCAGCTTAAACACAAGGAGAGAGAGAGAATTTCAATCTGTTAAAATGTCACTGCTCCGTGTAACACAACCAGTTATTTATCCATTTAATTTGTTGACACATCTTAAACACACACACGCAGACACAAGCAGACACACACACACACACACACACACACACACACACACACACACACACACACACACACACACACACACACACCGTGTTTCAGAGGTTTTCATGTATTCTACGACATTTGTGAAGATAAGGGAAGCACAAGAAAACCACAAGAAGAGGAAGTGTGTGTGTTTTCATTAAGAGAATAAACTTGATAAATTTGAACTATTTAGTAAATATGAAACTACTACATAATATTACGTTACATTACTACTGTGTAGATGCACTGGTAAAATTGTTTCTTTCGAAACAGGTTAAGTAATAACGGAAAAAAAACACGTTATTCTTGATATTTCCACTTATTATACTGAGGTATTTTCAGAAGGGAACTGAGAAAGTAAAAAGTCCAAGAAAATATTGTGTTCTTTTCTACCGTATAAAAACAAAACTAGATTTTTTTTTAAAAGTGTGTTTTCCCCTTGTAGAAATAATACAAACTTTTGCCTGAATTCACATGTGGGGAGGCCATGTCCTGGATTTCCGAAATTCCTTCTGCTTATGCACCGTCATCCTCTTTCCTTTTCTGTCTTTGTCACCTTAAAGTTCTACAGTGTTTCATGTAGAGAGAAATGTTTGGTGCTCGTTTTGTTTTATCAGTTTATCAACGTTCCTTCTTTTCCACCAGCGTCGGCCTCGTTTTACCCCAAAAACTCACTTCCTGTCAAACACTGTCTTTGAGTGAAGCAGCATTTCTTCACGGTGTTGTGTGTGTCGTTGCCCAGTCTGGAAGCAGACCTGTCTCTCTGTCTCCCACTGTCTGACTGACTCCCTCCCTCCTTCCCTCCATCCGTCCTCCTTCCTTCCTTCCTTCACTCTCTCCTCCCAGCGGCTGCACCTCGTCCTCGCCACCTCTCCTTTAAGAGGTTTTCTCTGTTCTCTCGGGTGCCAGGTAAACTCCGGCATGTCTGGGTTCTTTAACACCGAGGATGGGCAGGGCTCCGGAGTGGGGGGTGGGGGGGGGGGGGGGGGGGGTGGATGGGTTCTGGCTCTCGATTAGAAAAATCTGTTCATCAACTGCCACCTAATCACAGAGGGCAGGAAACTGCTTCTTTTGCACAACTTTCTATACGTTGGAGCAATGAATTCTGGGTAGCACTTCTGTCTAGCTGTCTAGCTGCCTTCTTCTCCATGTGATCAACGTAGCTTTAATCTTTAAGCACAGCAAAGAGTCCCATGATGACTTTTTGGGTAAATAAGCTCTTTGTTCAATAAAGACCAACTCATCTGAACCTCAGTGTTCAGTCAGGGTTTAGTTTGCATGGCAGTGAGGCGCAGGTGAGACACTCGCACGTGCAGGTGGAGGTCAGAGGTCATGTTGCTGTTAAACACCAGGTTAAATCCGACTCCTGCAGAAGTGACAATGATCTACAGTTAATGAGAGAAGGAATAAGGAAGAAGGTTAGAAGTCAAGTTAGCGAAATGAGAGTTTATCCATTTTAGAGCCCTCAAGTTTATTAGTAAGTTGTAAACACACCACTTTACGATGAGACACTTAAATAATTAATCTATTAGAAAGACGATCTGCAAAGTGATCTTTATTGATTAATAATAAGTCATTTAAAAGCAGAAGTTGTTTAATTTCAGCCCCTAATATAAGAATATTTGAGACTCTCTGGGTTTTCAGGTCTGTTGGAGGGGACTGAAGGAATATAAGAGCCGTGAATGTAGATGTCACCTGTAAACAAACACTGAGATTACACAGATATGAAGCATGTTGCAAAGTAAAGTGTTGAACAAAGAGCATATCTGCCAAAAATGTCAGCACCGATTTCACAAACTCAACAGGAAATGATCACATGGGACTAAGAAGGAAGAGAGAGGGATTGGACAAAATCATGAGACCCAGATGGTACTGTTTCCTCTTTACAGGATAAATTCACAATTGTACCTTTCTCTGTTTTACATCAATACTTAGATGTGAGACATTGGAAGAGCAGCCCGTGATATTTTGTTTATATTTCAGATGTTTTTGAACGGACTAAAGAGCTTTAACTTCTGATTGTCGTCTTTTAGAGCTCAACACGTAGTTTAGAGATAACAAGAAAAACCATTAACCTGCAGCCAGTTCCAAATGTGATCCCAGATCTCAGTGTTGGAATTGGGTCCCATCATCCATTTTAGTTTTTAAAATAACTAACTCTCCGAGCACAAGTAGAGATTTGTTTGTTTTCAAGTCACGAAGATCCAGTTGGAAACTTTACTACGAGGTTCAGCACTTTCTCCAACGCAACCAAAACAAAACAATCAGGAGAAAATTTAACGTTTCTATGTTTTGGTGACACTTAGCTTTGCCTCGTTAGTTTGTGAAACACCAGGATGTAGTTGTTCGCAGATATAGGTGTTTATAAATATACTTATGAAGAACAGTAACTCCTTGTGATGATGATGTATGAACAATTAAGAATGAAAAAAAAAAATAAAGCTATAAAAATATTAAATATATCCTTATACAAGTAAGAATTGAGACATTGTTGCATTAATAAACACTTAAAATCCTTATATGAGATTACAACTACTTTAACATGAGTACACAACAAACATTTATTTATTGTTTGTTTAAATTTAAAAATACATTTCAATCCATATCTGTAAAAAAATGCACTTACACTTCAACTATTCCACTTTTAGGAAACGCAAACTGAAAAATTATCTTTTAAAGCCGAAGCAAAATTAACATGGTTATGAAACATGAATGTTAAAAGGTTTAAAAACGTCTTGTATCTGGAAAAGCTAAATAAATACCAAGAGTCTTTAGTAAAACGGGGATTTTGAGCTTGAGATCAATTTGAAAAGTTTTCCGGTGAATCTCTCAAAACTATTTGATGTTTTTCATGACTAAGGGAAATCTAACCACTAACTGATAAAGTAGCCGTTGACGAGTCAGGATCAACTAGATTTAATAGATTAATTCCCTGAAATCTAATGTGATTGACGTGTCCAGGTAAAACAGTTTCCTATGACTCACTGAGGCCCCCTGCTGGAAGACTCAGACCTATGGGTAATAACAAACAGCTGGTAACAAGTCTGCAAGTGGGTGTGTGTGTGCGTTTGTGTGTGTGTGTCACATCTGTTGGGTTTACATCAGCATGAACTAAACTGTGTGCTTGAGGAAATCAATGGAAGTTAGTCATCGTGGTTTTGTTAGGTTGGAGCAGAGGTGGAAAATAACAAGCTGAAGGAATAATTTCAGACTGTGAGTGAATTATCAGGCGGCAGCTAAGACCCAGAGTTCAACAGTCAAAGACTCAACCTGCTTGATGTCCTTAAACTGTGTTAGCTCCAGTATTTTCTCCTGGATGCTGTCGCTCCCTTCAAAGATATGATCTATAACAAATCTTCATGAAAATGTCTTGTGGACTTGCATTATCCAAAATGTCCAAAGCCAGAGAAACCCGCTGATGTATTCAAGACGTTTGATTATAATTGAGTCATATGCGCTTTGTGTGTTTGTCTGTCTCTGATTAAACAATATGACAACGGAAAAACACAGATAACCATTTAGTTGTTGTTTCCTTCCACTGGTCGTATCGGTCACTCGTAATGAATCACGCCTGTTCATTCCATTTAGCTGCGTAACGTGAATTCTATTTTAATGCATCACCTCAGAGTCACATCAGGAAGATGGTCATCGGAAATGGAGCCAACAACCCTAAGGCTTTGTCATTTAACAAACTCGGACCAAACATTCTGTCAATACAGATCTTGCACAGTGTTTTTTATACTTAAGTAACAATTCAAATCATAATTCACAAAAACTATCTGTGGATTTTATATTTGGTTTTTTTTAATGTCCGCATTTGCAAATTCGGATCAAGCTAGAAAATAAAAAGTGTCCCAGCCCACACCGAAAACTATTATTCAGTTATTTATGATAATAATTATGTTTAATTGCACTGTGTGGCATTTGTAGAAACTATATGTTAAATATAAAAATATTTGAAGAGAAATAATGACATTTTAGTTTGAATAATTGTGTATATATAAAGAATTACTAGTGCAAGTATTATTACAACTGCGTTTTACTATATTATAATTAATTATTTGTCTATAAACCACCTTCCACCTAACGTAGAGAGTTGTTGTTACTGAGGAATTCATTAATTAACACTTTCTCTATTAATGTTCTGTCGGCTGAACAGTGGAAGTTAAAAGTTTAAAGGTTCAGACAGTTTATTCTTGTTTTCTTTGTCAAAATAAGAGCCCTTACAGCTGAATATTACAGTAGTGAATATTGTTTCCACCTCTGTTAATACGCCTGGTCTCATTCTGCATGGTGCTCTGCGCTGCATTCAATACAAACACTGATTAATTACGTGAGTAACAAGTCCGGTTGGTGCACGACATCTTTTTAAAAAACAAAGTGACTCACAGCTTGTTTGGAAAATTTTGTGAGTCATTTGTCTTTGGGTGTGAGAGACGCAACATGTCGCTGCTGCGTCCGTTGATGAAAAGGTGTGAACACATGCTCGTGACGCTGGAGCTGAACGTTGACTGGTTTTTGTGTGCCCCCCCTCCCCAACACTTTGCCTCTGTTCCTCTTTCAAGTTTAATATTGTGTTTTCTGTTTTAATGTTGTGCGTTATCCGTGTGACACATTCATTCATTATTAGGCTGCATTTTAACCTTCACTGCATCCTGTCTGTCATTGATTCCTGAGCCATTAACCCTCGAATGGCTTTGAAGCAGTAGCTGTAGACCGATGACTCCGCCTTGACGGGATGGAAGTTTGATCTTTCCGAAGCTAATAACCTTTTCTATATGTTTGTTTGTTTGTGTTTGTGTGTGTGTGTGTGGGCAGAGTTCCGTTCTCCGTCTCACATCAGCGGGTTGAACCGGACGGCGTCTCTGAGCGGAGCGGACCGGACCGAGTCGCTCTCCGTCAGCGGCAGCAACAGCCAGCTCAACAACAGCTTCACCTCGCAGCAGTACACCCCCGACTTCTACGTGCGAGCCCTCAGCGACCTGCAGTTTGTTAAGGTCGGTTGTGATGACCTCACATCAGTAAATGCAGCCTGGTTGTGTGTGATCTCTGTCTTTAACTCCCCCCCCCCCTCTCTCGCTCTCCGTCAGATCACACGGGCTCAGTACCAGAACGGCCTGATGGCGTCCCGTCTGGACAGCACGCCTCAGTCCCCGGAGAGCGGCCACAACGCGGTTTGCCTGGATCAGACCACCCCCCCCGCCAGCGCCAACGCCACCGCCGTCACGTACCTGGCCTCTGACTCCGTGGCATCGGAGAACGGGCCGGACGAGACCACGCTCCTCCTCCTCAACGAGCAGAACTCACCGCACACAGCCAACCACAACAGCCAGCTGGAACACAACATTTGACCCCCCCCCCTGCCCCCACGTTTGCAAGCATGCACTGCTACGCTCGGATAAATGCTGAGGAGGAGAGGAGTGTGTGTGTTGGTGTGTGTGTGAGAATGGGAATGCAGACAAATGCCAGGGCCAGGCCCGGAGAAACAAGCCATGTGCACGCATATCGTTGAATATGCAAGAATTGAACACTACAGACATGCACGCAGACAAACCAAAATGCACCATGGGAACTCTCCTTGTACACTTTTCACATAAAGAGACTCGCCAAACCACAGAACTCATCTAGTTCACCGAAATCAAAAGGATATCTGCATCTGTGCACGTGTGTGTGTGTGTGTGTGTGTGTGTGTGTGTGTGTGTGTGTGTGTGTGTGTTCGTGTTCGTGTGCTCCTTTTGTTTTAACTGACGACAAAGATCTGAAGGACCTGCTTCTTTGGACCAGAAGGCTCCTCCCCTCTCTTGCCCGTCAAAGCAGTCGCTCTTTGGAGTCAAGATTCGTCCTCGATTTGTTTGTGTGTTTTTACGTGTGTGTCTGTGTGTGCGTGCGTGTGTGTCTGTGTGTTGTCCCTAATCAGACTCAGGGAGACTCCCCCCAGTACGGACATGCAAGTGCAGCAGTGGAACGTCTAGAACCCAACGCGCCGCTAAATGTGTTTCACAGCTAGAAGACTAAAGACGACCCGGCGTGTCAGCGGAAATCAAACTGATAATATATGATCCATAGACATTTATAGTCAGATATTTATTCTCAAATCATGTGTGAGACTGACACACAAGACTCCTACTGACTCTGTTTGCCTTTGGGTTTAGGGGAGGGGTGCGGGTGGGGGGATCAGGGGAGCGTGGGTGGATTTCTACAAGAAAGCAATATACAACACATATTTATATGTGAATGTATATTTATATATATATATAAATTCCTTCTTGTTTCCTGTAATGAAGCAGAAAGTAGCCCAGAGCCTTTATGGTAAGAGATTCAGCGATAGACTGTAATTGTGATTAAGACAATCATCATGATGAATGTGTTCAATGTGTAGGGTACGTTAACTGTGGCAGCCCCCCCCCCCGCCCCCCCTGGTCTGACCTCTGACCTGTCCTCTGCGACTCGATGACAGTTCCTAAAAGACGAGACGGGCAGATTTCCGACAAATCAGTTTTCACAGAGGTGAAAATGTTTGATTTACTGTATGAGAAACGGTGGTTTGTGTGTGTGTGTGTGTGTGTTTGTGACCAAAATGGCCATCAGCAGACTTGGTGGGAACAGAAACCAAAAGAGGGAACCTTGATCACCTCGTGACTAGAAAATACTATAAGAAATCTGAGATTTTATTTATTTGGTTGAACGTGTGTGTAAATATATATTTTTGTCGACGAGCTTGGGAGAGAAATCAGATTTTTATTTTGCCTCATTGTGAGATTTTACGTGTTTATGTTCTTTTTGCATTCAGTGGTTATGTTTGGGTTTTTTAATCAGTTCTGGGGGAAGGGGTCACTCTCGCTTAATGAGCAGCGACTTGACCGTTAGTCGTGGTTTTGTGTTTCTGTCGCTGACCACACGGCTCAACTCTGACTTTGTCACTTTAATTGGAAAATAATGTGTCTGTTTTCACAAAGAATGGGTTATTTTTTTTATTTTTTATTTGTTTTGCTCACACTCCAGTTGACTGTACAATCTGCTGAGATTTTAAAGTGAAATTTATCTCCAAGAAATCTCACACATCATGTGTCATGTAATAGATTTCTCTGATTTCAGAGCCACAGATATAAGATATATTTATAATTAAATGTTTTCAGTGATATACAACATGAGAAATAAACCATACATCCAGTTTTTTGTTTTTAAAATTCAAAGTGAGTTTTTGCACGTTCACACGGTGGAGATCGACTCGTGCACTGACCAGAGAGCAGTGCAACCTCCCTCTTGGTTTCCCACCGAAAACCATAGAGTGTAAATAAAGATGGACGACGCGTCTTCACTTCTTCCCATTGTACAGAAATGAAGCCAAAATATCCCAGACTAGGGACGACCATCTTGTGCAATTTGAAGTAAGTGATCGAGGGGTGAAGCTGCGTTATCGAGGTCCAACCAAGGTTTTTAAATCATCACACAAATGATTAAAACCAAACTTACCAGAAACAGGAATACTCGAACATGACAGCAGCCTAAAATGACAGAAACATCTCTGTTGTGTTCTTTGACGCGTTAGTTTGGTTCGTGTCCCATCTGCTAACACGGAGGAGGCGGGTTTATGCCCAACACCACAGCCAGGGGGCGATCTAGATGATTTCAGTTGTCATGTCGTCCATCTTCATCCAAAAAAACTTCTAATGGTTAAAACCATAGACTGTATAAATGGTTAAAACACACAAATCACAGCTGAATCCAACGACGTTCCCCTCTGCTCGCTCAGTGTTGCCAAAGGGGATTCTGGGAAATGTAGGATGTCAGAACAATAACTAAGAGAGGAAAGTTGTCTCAAACAGAAGGTTTCAGATTTTTCTTTACCTGCTTCCGCTTTGTGAAATCAACAACACGAGATTCTAAACCAACGCCGACATGTTTCCAGTCCCTTCATCCATCCATCATATGATTTAACCTTTAATCAGAACAGAAAGTCCTGCTGCGCTCCGTTAGTCACTGTCATCGTGAATCTGAAAGCAGAGGCTGGGGGAAAAAAAAAATGCTGAGTTCATTTCTGTTTTTCAGTTACTTGGAATAACTTGTTATTTGTGATGATTGAATCATGGCCTGTTGTGATTTTAACTCTTGGGAAATCTTAAATGTCACAAGTGCTTTGGTAAAAATCAAGGAAATGTGTTTCTGTGGATTTCAAAACTGATTTCTGTGAATTTTAGCCAAAGATATTTTTTCCCGTCAAACCAACACACGAGTAGCATCTGAAGAAAGAAGTCGTGTCCATTTATCTTTCTGCCAAAACCAAAGTGGTGATAATCTGAAGAATAACGCGACTTTAACGAGCTGCATTTTCCTCTTTTCATATTTATGCCAATAATTTATCAATTATTTGAACAGAACTTTGATGCTTTGTCTTTTTGTCTTCTACATACAGTTTGTTCTTTTTTTTGACCCAAAGGGTTAAAGGTCGTTGGGGGCGGTGAGGCGCCGCCGTAACACTTTGAGTCGAGTGTCGCCTTTTCTTTAAAAACATCTTTTTCTTCTATTTTATTTTAAACTGTAAAATGTTCACGACAACACTATTTACATTTCAATGTGGAGATTCAAGACACTGAAATGGAAACAGCCTGGATTTTTTTAGTCAAATTGTCGGCCGAGTTTAACATCAGTGGGAGGAGACGGGGAACAGTTCCCAACACCGGGACCTCGCAAAGTTTGTTTTCATGGTTTGTTTTATGACTAATTTAAAAGTTTATCCAAAATACTAAAGAGAGTTTTGCTCACAGGCTTGACGAGTGTTTTTCAGCTGCTCGTTACTTCTGTGAGTCACTAAACCTGACGTGTGAAACCCTCGAGGGAAACTTACTCACCTTAATAAGTGGATTCATCGCAGATATTAATGGCCAACCTCCCTGCAGCTCTTTTATTTAAAACATAGCACGGCGTTCTGGTGTTTATATTCTATTTATATTGTATTATTCATGTATTCATAAGGTAAATGGATATTTACTTTGCTGGATAATAACACATCATTGACAACATCCAGTAGATTGTAAATAAAGATGGACGTCGCGTCTCCACTTACTTCATATCAGGAAGTGAAGCCAAAATATCCAGGAGAGGAACGAGCCGCCATCTTTCTTATAAAGTCTAATTGGAGTCTTTACGTCGGCGTTCGCCTTCGACCAGTCCTGAGCCAGCCTGAGCTGTCAATCATGACGTTTCACCCGGTTTTTGTGGCATCAAATAAGTGATTAAAACCAAATTAACCAGAAAAATACCTGAAAAAACATCAGCGTGATAAGAACTAAATAAAATTACAGGAACCCTATAGAAAATGTGTTTGTCCTCTGACTTTTTAGTTTGGTTCATGTCCAATCTACTAACATGGAGGAGGGGTTAACGACCTGTACTTCAGGTCGTCGTCCATCTTTATTTACAGGCGACGTAACTTTATAAAAATATTAAACTTTTTATTCCTCCTGTAAAATCATCCTCACTTGTACTTTTATGACCTCACACGTTGTTTCCTGTCCAGTACGAATAATAAAACGTTCCCCAGGCATCGAACCTGCGTTTCAATCCAGATTCTCAACCACAGGGATCAACGGGAGGATGTGGCTAAATATAGGAAACAAGCCTTGGTTTCACCTGGAGGGAAACAAACGTTGCACAATTTTGGGAAACCTGTGAATCATGTGTGAGCTCATGAAAATACCTGAGGAGATTCTCATTAAGATACAACAATACGAGATTGGAGTCATGATAATAATCGGTCTGGAGGGCCGCCGGCTCAAAGGCGTTGTAGCGTAAAGCTGGAAAAATTCTCAATTACTTATTCAATCGCTACCGTTTCCTCTTTTGAGTGAATTAACCTTTATTTTGAAAGATACGTTTACCACTTCTGCTTCTGATAGAATTGATTTCTGCTTCTGAGAAGACGTTTCTGTTCCTGCCAACCAACTTTATTTTTGGGAGCTCAGTAAAAAGGGTTTTCTCCCTTGATTTGAACACATGAGCACTTTAGTGACGACAACAGGATTTTTTTCAAAAGGCCACAAATTTGCCAAAGTTGCTGATGGAGCAGCTCTGTCGCAACCCTGTTAGTGACCAGGATGTCATAAGACTTTCCTCAGCGTGCGCTCGCCCCCCCCCCGATCTGCTTACACTTGTACTGGGTTTGAGTTCTTATTGTCTGTGTGTAAGTGTGTGTGAGTGTGTGAGTGTGTGAGTGTGAGTACTTGTAAATCCAGCCTCGTCATTTTTAATTTTGTATTACTATAATTTTGTACCTCAGAAACACTGTCAGTAATTGTGATAAACAATAATCTTTTCTCTCTTTTTTTTATTTGTCATGAATTTAATTTGGGAACAGAGTGAATGGAGCGTTCTGGGGGGGGTATGAAAGTGTCCTTCATCCTCTCTGGTTTTATGCTTTTAAGTTAAAACACAACAGAGAAACGAGGTGTAAATACTGTTTTAAAGTTTCTGTCTTAATGAGTTTTGAAGATGAAGAAAGTTATTAATAAACACGAGATATTTTTCTCTATAGATCTTTGTGATTGTTCTGGTTTCTTGGGCGTGAATGTGTTTCCCTCCGACACGTAATTGTGAACACGATATCTCAAGAACGGCTCGAGGGGAATTCTTCAAATTTAGCACAAATGTTCAGTAAAACTCATGGATGAACTGATGTGTTTTTGGTGGAATAAGGTCAAAGGTTGAAGTCACGGTGACCCCACACACACACTATTTACCTTGTGAACAGGAAAATCTCAAGAAGAACTGATTTAGAATTTGATTGGTCTCGTTCTACGTGACATCGGAAAAAACGTCTTCGGAACGCAGCAGCTCAGAAATATCCTGAGGGAGTTTCTTCAAATCAGGTGCAAAGCTGACTTCACCACCATGTTGCCCTCCAAAGAGATTTAATTCATTATTTGATTGTTTT
>NC_083640.1:24896445-25023945 GCF_963576545.1 Limanda limanda | reverse complement strand
AACCGCAAAACCCCAAATCGCCTGCACACGAACATGGAGTCGTTAGGAAATAACAGATTAAAAAACCCCATTACATTTCACATGATGATCTCAGGAAGCAGCTTCTTGGCCAAATGTGAAAAATCCAAATGTAGAATACTACAACTACCAGTACTACTACTACTAATAATAATAATCAAAATCTTTTCGACTTTTTAACTGGTATGAATTTGTACAGACGTGTGAGAATTCACATCTTTCACACAGCACTTTGTACAGTTGCTGAGCATAAGAAGTTACGTAAAGATACCAGCACAATATTTAACATGTTATATATCATCCTTTTTCTTTATTGACTGAACAAACAAACAAAATAAATACTATAATTATAATGATAAAAATGTCATCAATCGTGTCTTAGAAATAAATTGTTATGGTTTTATGTTAAAACTGTAAAAAAGTGTATATCAGTTGATGAGGATGAATGTATGAATGAAACACTCTTATTTAGTTTGATAACTGTTTAATGAACAAATATTTAATATAACAATATATTAACTCTGTTACTGTATATATGTATATACTTTATTTTATTTTATTCTATTTTATTTTATTCTATTTCTTATATATTGTTGTTTTTTATATTTTTGTTTTATGTACAAAAGTAGTGCACCAATGACACCAAGGCAATTTCCTGTATGTGCAAACATACCTGGCAAATAAAATAATTCTGATTCTGATTCTGATGTTAAATTATATAATTGTGTATATATATATTTTGTTGCTCTACGTTTTGCAGCAGCAGTAAAATCATAATCATAAACAGCGTATTTCTGTGTGTTTGTGGGTGTGTGGCAATCACTTCATGTGCAGCAGCAGCAGCGTGTCCAGAATTTCGTCACCACAGTGAGTCGATGCGTCCCACTTCCTGTCATAAAGGGAAAATTCCCTGGTGTGGCTGAGGTTGTATAAAAGCTACAGGTTGGCACAGGAAGACAGATCAGCACTGACAGGCTGAACAAAGCAAACACACACAACCTCCTCTCCACCAACCAACACAGGTAAATCCAATCCTCTTCTCATATTTCCTTTTGTCAGCCTTCATCAGGAGCCGTTTATTACTTGGATCTTTCTTTGCTTAGTGGTTCTTAACATCTGAAAAATGCGTTCTGTATGTATGTATATATATATGTATATATATATATATATATATGTTTAAGTATAGAAGATTTTCTGATTTAGTGTCACTGGAACATTTCTCTCTGCCTGTAGATCTTTGCCATTCAGAAAAAGATGGAATCCGAGATGCAATGCAGCATGAGCCAGGCGTGGGGCCCCAAGATGCCACAGGGACTGGACCTGGAGATCTCCCATCACCCAATGACCATGAAGCGCGTGGTCAACCTCATCATCGCCATGGAGCGGCTGAAGGACGGCGTGTCGGAGTCGGTGCTGAGCACCGGCTTCAGAGATGAAAGCCTGCTCAACATCATGATGGAGAGCATTGTGGAAGGTAATACTTCTTACTTTTCAATATTATTGTAAAAGAAGAACTCCCTGGACCCCGGTTCCCCTTTTATCACAGCATGTTTGAAATGATCAGCAGTAAAAGTTCCTAAACAGCTGAGTGAAACTGTACAAAACAAGCTGGTAAAGTGAGTCAGTGATAACTGAGGTCATCATTTTCTGTCGGCAGTTTTATTCCTAAAACACGTGTCACACACAGACGTGTAAATTCAAGGTTTTGTTCGGGGACTTTAAAGAACAACACAGAGACTAGACGACAAAGAAAACTATTTAAAAATCTGAGAAGAACAATTTTCACAGGCAAAACAAAAGAGATTAAAAACAGAAGAATTAAAGAGGTAAAGGAAATATAAAGGATAAATCTGTATATAAATTTTAAAGTAATTTTGATGGAGAACAACAAATACAAATGAAATCCCCAGTGATCTCAGGGGCCTTGGATGAACTTGTCTGTTTGGCAGCAGCCTCTCAGATCTCTGCCATTTCTTATTATTATGTGTTGATCTTTTTAAAATCATAACAACAACGTGGCAGGTAATCTAATCGTGCTTCTCTTTCTCCCCCCAGAGCACATTGTATTCGAGAGAACCTCGGCTCCATCAGATCAATTCAGCCGGACGGGCGTGCACCCGTGCAACATCAGCGACAGCCAGAAGAAGAACTTGATTCTGGTCGAAAACAGCATGGAGCTCCACGCCGTGATGCTGCAGGCCGGCAGCGACAACCGCAAAGGTGACGCTCACACGACCTCTGGCTCCTGGTGGACGATTCAGAATCAAGAGATGACATTTGTTTGTTGTCGTTGTTGTTGTTGTGAGGCTGATGTTCGTCGTAATGACCAAGCATCCTCTGCTCTCTCCTCAGTTCTTCTCAACATGTCGACCTACGTGAACCCTTCACCCACCGTCGAGGCCAGGCCTGTCGCTCTGTGCATTAAAGACACAAACCTCTACCTGTCGTGCCACCAGGAGGACGGAGAGCCCACCCTGCATCTGGAGGTAAGACATCTGAAAGTGACGCCACACATTTAAAGATCCCATTTGCATTTGACGTGAGCCAGTGTGGTGCTGGAACCTTCTGACATGTGTCCTCTCGCTCCTCAGAAAGTGGAGGACAAGATCAGCCTGAGGACCATCACCAGGCAAAGTGAGCTGCTGCGCTTCCTGTTCTACAAGCAGGACAGTGGGGTGAACATCAGCACCCTCATGTCGGCCCGCTTCCCTGACTGGTACATCAGCACGTCCGAGGAAGAAAACATGCCGGTCATGATGTGTCAGGAGAGCGCCCATCGCTACCGGACCTTCAACATCCAGCGTCAGAGTTAAAACCTGCCAGGGCAGAACGTGGATCAGCATATTTTCACTTTTGAGCCTCAATCTGCAGCTATTTTGATTCAAATAATCAGCAAATAACACATAATTTCAACAGAAGCACTACCGCTGTCTGCTGGAAAGACTTTTACTGAGTGTCTAGTTACTGTATGTACCAAGTACAGAGGGTGACATGCTTAGTGTATTGACATAGTCAAGTTTCCCCACAAGGTGGCGTTGTTGTGCTCTCTGTTGAGTACCCTGTGTGTTTTCATGACACACAGTTATTTTATTTATTTATCTATTTATCTGTGTATTTAACCTTAATTTTATTTGGTAATCTGCTTACTAATAATTGTTTTAATGATGTTCAGCAAATATTTAATAAACCCTATCAGATGATTTTATTTTGTGTTGATTATTCTCAGGATTTGTCCCATGACACTAGAACAATAAACTCTTCTCCTTCCAGTAAACACAGATAATACAAATAACCACTGATGCACATAATGGCCCAAATATCCAGAAACAGACCAGCGAGTAACAATAAGGGAATTTACAAACAAATTGGTTAATACAACAAATAGACATTAAAATATAAGTTGATTTAAGCACATTTACTTTAAATGTAATTGACTCAAAAAGAAAAAAGAAAATTTAAAGAGTAAATTTGGCCAAATGCAAATATATAAGCCATTGGTAAGTGTGGACATGTTAGAAATATTATTCAGAGGATAGATGGATAGATGGATAGATAAATAGATAAATATATGGATCAATGGATAGATAGATAGATAGATAGATAGATAGATAGATAGATAGATAGATAGATAGATAGATAGATAGATAGATAGATAGATAGATAGATAGATAGATAGATAGATAGATAGATAGATAGATAGATAGATAGATAGATAGATAGATAGATAGATAGATAGATAGATAGATAGATAGATAGATAGATAGATAGATAGATAGATAGATAGATAGATAGATAGATAGATAGATAGATAGATAGATAGATAGATAGATAGATAAATAGATGGATGGATGGATGGATGGATGGATGGATGGATGGATGGATAGATGGATAGATAGATAGATAGATAGATAGATAGATAGATAGATAGATGGATGGATAGATTACATATAGATGGATAGATAGATAAATGGATAAATAGATAGATATGTGGTATTTAATTTTCTCCAAAACAGAAGATAAATATTTTTGACCCTTTTTTTGATTTATCTTTTATCATAAATTTAGCAGTAATCAAAATATATATTTGGTTATTTTCATACTTTTCTTTAATAAAGTAGAAGAAAAACCCTCTTTGTTTACATTCTATGTACCAATCATCACAGGGGATTAGCGCATGCGCACTGTTTCTTTAAAGTTTGAAATTTCGAATCGTCCAATCACAGAAGACGGGGCGTTGACGACGCGGTAATTTCAAACCCGGATGCTCGAGACCGGTGAGTTCAGCGCATCGGGAACGAGAACAACAACAACTAACTTATTATTAATCAGCGGAGGAATTTGAACGTTCGTCTCAGGCCGAAGAAGACGAAGAAGTTGAAGAAGAAGAAGAAGAAGACGAAGAAGTTGAAGAAGAAGAAGAGGAAATGGAGGAAGGAGAAACCGCTTCGCTGCTTTCCACAACAGGTCAGCGAGCTTCTCATGTAGCACGGGAGCTAGCTACGTGCTAGCTATGTGCTAGCATGCTATCGCTAGCTCCAGACGGTCCCTCAGGGAAATGCTACAAACACAGATTCCTCCTCGCGTCAGAAGCCACTGGAGGGTTTTAAGTTTCATTTGCATCGATCACATCTCGTCAGGTTTCAGTGAATTAGCCAAAGACTTCAACTCATCACACACCAATATATGTAAATATGAGATATTACAAGGTATGAAGGATGTACATGTAGACAGTGTAACAACCTGTGGAGATGTAGGAATCCAGCAACGCACAAAACAGACACAAGAGCATGAAGAATTAATAGTCTTCCACTATAAAACTAGAGATATAATATATCAGATAAAGATAAGCATAGGCAGTTATATTGATAGATAGATAGATGCTGTATTGATCATAAAGGAAATTCAGGACATCAGCACAAACACGTGAGAATGATAAACAAGAATAAGTGCATTTAATCTGCAGATCTACAGTTTTAAAGATTAATAACAAGCTATGGAAAGTTTCTTTTGCATTAGACTTACTTGAATTATGGTACAGAAGATGTAGGTGTATTTAAAAATCTGTGCAAGAATACAACTTGAAATTTAAAACTAGAGGTATAATAAATATAAAATCGTAGGACAGTCATGTAACCCTGACTGTCAGCCAGAGGGCAGTAAGGTCCCGTGAACTCTCCTGTGACTTGCATCATCCTGAGATCTTATCCGGAACAGGCTGGTGGAAGTAAAGTGTCAGACTGAGATGCTGCAGAGTCCTGCAGTGACACTAGTCTGTGAGGTTATTGTTTGTCCAGCGGTCCAACGTCTGGCTGGATATTAAAAGGTTCAAGCGTGTAAGATTTAGGTGAAAAGGATTTATTGGCAGAAATTTAATGTAAAATAACCCTTGTGATGTTTTCACTTGTGTGTTTCATTATTTATATTTACGTCAATGTGGGTCCTCTCTACGGAGGCCGCCATGTTTTTCACAGTTGCCCAGACTGGACAAACCAAACCCTTTTGAATTTGTAGGACAACTGATGTGAGGGGAATTCAGCTGCAACATGCTGCTTCACCACTAGATGTCACTGAATTCTACACACTATAAATCATTGCATTACAGACAAATTTAATTTACAGCTTAGAATCCTGGAAAATGTATGACTCTTCTGAACTCTTGTGTCATCGTTCACCTCAGACCTGCGTAAACAGAAGTTGATGGAATATTTGGCAGCAAAAGGAAGGATGAAGCTGCCAAACCCAAAGTAAGAAGCACTTTTCCTCTAACGTGCCGGATAAAGCTGCGTTGGAAGATTTGTGTCATTCATGTGTAAACTTACTTGAAAGCTTTCTGTACCCTCAGGCCGTACCTACAAGTCAAGAAGTCAGTGCTGGCTGCAGCAAAGGTAGGTGTGTGTGTGTGAGTAAGTGCGTACTTGTGTTTGCTTGCGTCTGTATGCATATTTGCATAATGAACTGTGATGCTTAGAAATATTTGACCCTAGGCCTGAGAGTGAATTATGGGAGTTGTATCGATATCATTATATTTGTGACTGAGTTGGTTTATACTTCAGAATAACTTTGAGTCTCATGTTCAGACATGGTATTAAAATTCGTCCTGGGTTATCCAATCACAAGTGGTCCGTGCTAAGTACTCGTCGTAACAGTCCTGAGATCTGATCGCTCCACATTCAGAGTTGGTCTTTGACGTACAGTGTGTGACTCACACAAACACACACACAGATATCATCATCAGGCATATCTGTAAACTCAGACTAGGTTAAAACAACCTTTTTGTCTCAAATGACATTTGTGTGTATTTGCATGTAGAGCAGGAGAGTGACATGAGATCCCAGAAGGTCACAGGAGACATTTTAATACCTCATGTAAACTGACAACCGCTGTTTAAAGCAGGTGTGAAACAGGTCACCTGATTGTTATTAGCTGATATGCAAACTATTGTGCAGAGCTCTGGAATACAGAGTTACTATTTTCGTTGTTATGTCTTCATAGGTTATTGATGGAAAAGAGAACAAAGCTTCCGTTGACTCATGTAAATATGTCGGCAAAAAAGTACCAGCTGTGGCTGCTCAAGCCACAACACATCCCGCCAGGCGGCCATTCGGTGTGACAAACAAAGAGAATGTAAAAGGCAGCATCCTGGCTGCACAGCCGAATGCCAAACGCCAATCTTCAACCAGTGGCTCAGGACGTGACCGAAACCCAGGGCTCATACCAACGATCACCGGCGTGGCCGCCAAGCTCCGCCTGAATGCAGCCATCAACAACAAGAGGCAGCAAGCCACAGGAATGCATTGTTCAGGCAGAGCGTCTTCAAGCTCTGCGTCCCACAGCAAATTGGACAGTGGCTCAAATGCCTCTTCGGTTCCAAGGAAAACAACCAGTGCCAGGATGAGCCTCTGCCCCCTTGTCAGAACAAGAACTGGGCTCATCACTGCAGCGACACAGCCAATTCAGTCTCATGCATCCCACGTGTCTGCTGCATCGGATGCTGACGCCAGTACTACTGTTTCTGTGGCCGACAAGGTACGCTCCGGCACGTACGCATCAGGTTCCCAGAGGTCTGTGACTGTTCTGAAGAAAACACTTCCTGCTGCTGCTCTTAACAACCACGTTAACAAGAAAACAACAGTTTCTTCTGCAGCAATAACTAGGTGTAAAATTCCACCTCAGGACAAGTCTAATGCAAAACCACGTTTGGATAAACCGTCTCTGTCGTCTCGTAGGGCTCAGTTGTCCAGTGAACTAAAGCCATTGCCCACCTTAAAATGCAAAGCAGCACCTGTGCAGCCAATGAGGAGAGAGGGGACGACAAAAACTGACAAATCATCAGGAAAGCCCACAGAGCGGTTAACGCAGCAGAAATCTGATGCAGGAGGGGTGAGAAATGGACGAACGTGTAAAGTGTCGACCCAAACATCCTCGGGGACAGTGAGCAGAAGCAGATTCCTAGCGGACAAAGGGGTAAAGCGATGGGATGAGGTCGAGCTGGGACAGAAAACCAAGACAAGTACAGAGACACAAAGCAAGAAGGGACCCAGTTCATCGAATGCCCCTCCAACACAAACTGGTATAAACCAAACGGGTGCTCCAGTGATGTCACGGAGAGCGTCACAGCCAGCCACGTCCATCCGCCACACAGGCCTGACCACAGGCACCAAGACCCCAAAGCTCCCAGCCAGGGTCCTGGCCCAGACCGAGGTCAAGAAACTGACAGCTGCCCAAGAAGAGAGAATGTAAGTAGAACCGAGCAGGTGGATGTAGAACATGAAACTATGATGTAGAACCAGTAAATCGTTACAGTTCCACTGTAGTCGACGATGGGGTCGAATTTGACCCGGATGTTTGGCTCTTTCCAGCTGTAGAGGTGAAATGGAATGTTTGTATTTGTTACCAGCTGTTGGTCGGTCTTAAATATACAGTCAAATAAAATGTAAGTTTTAAGCCCATTGTGTTCTTTGACTACTGTTTTCCCGTCTCCCCTCGTTTAAAATGCGTCTCTCTGCTGTGCTTCCCCGTTGAGTAAAAACGACTGTGTTATTTCTCCTAAAGGAGAAAACTGCAGGAATGGCGGCAAGCTAAGGGCATAGCCTACAAGCGCCCGCCGATGCCGGTGAAACCTGCGGTGAGGCGCACAGCGGCAGGGCCTGAGCCTTTCTGGACCGCGATGAAGGAAGAGGATGACGCCAACTCCCTCATCTGTGCTGTCGACAGGTCCCTGGCAGACTGCATCAAACTGCTCCGGGAGGTGTGTGGTTTGCTTTACTCATCTTCTTAATCTGACGTTATGTCTCACTGGATCTTGGTTGTCAACTCAATTTGGTGCGAACATGCCTGGACCAAGATTTATGGGTTTTTGGGTGTCAACCGCAGCAGCTTTCTGACACACATTGATTTCCAGTAACTTTCCTCTGACGTGCGCCTGCCTTGTGCCTGCAGGGCTGCCCTCCGGACCACGTGAAGGAGGTGCTGTCGCGGCTTCCCACGGTGTCACAGAAGTTTGCCAAATACTGGATCTGTCAGGTCCGTCTGATGGAGCAGGAAGGCCACCTGGACGTCCTGCCCGTGTTTGAAGAGGCTGTTCGCGTTGTGTTGGAGGTGAGACACCCACGATATTCGACTGGGTCTTACATGAGTGTTCAACAGTTCTTAAAGGGGTCCGTAAAGGTGACTGCTGGTCTCAGATGTAACAGCTCTAACAAATCCATAAATCATTACAGATACGATTTTTTAAGCATTATAAATCAGGCATCATTCATCCTTCTTCGCCGGACCACCATGTGCACACGTATGTGTACAAGCGACGAACAGAAAAGCTGTATTTAAAATCTAAAAAGTACTTATTTTCTATTTTGCTGTTGTATTTATGATCTTTTGTTTATTTCTTTATAAATAAATAGATTACATATTCACTTTTTGCAATCTATGTTGTACCTTGCTAATTTATTTTATTTAAATTTCCCCCGGGATTAATGCAGCATATCGAAGTATGGGCTTAGTCCTTTTTGATTTAGAGGTGGCAATGTTTCAAAATGTCTGTGTCCTTTTAGGGCCGGGGATTTGATGTCGTGCTGCTGCTGCACTTGACAAGCAGCTCGCTTGATAGCTCAATCAGCAGTGCCCGGGGGGGGGGGGGGGTGGAAGCTGGAAGCTGCTGTTCAGCTCTGATAGACAAACCAAACATATCAATATGTCCTTTTGCTCTCTATTGTTCCTTTGCTGTCTATTGTTGGCAGCCATCACATGTGAACAGTCGGGCTACTGTTAGACCCAACGATACAGAATCAAACAAAGACAATAATGATTCTGCTGTTTTTTGTGATATGTGATATCATGTGCCAGCTTAGCCTAGAAGTATTTCAAAAATCTTTTGTTATTTGACCACAGTGCAGTACACAATTCTCCAGCATACTCCGTTTGTTTATGTCGAGTTTTTGTCCAAAATTTACAGCTTCTCTCTCGTGCTTTTATTCCAGCCCATAGACGAGCTACGGACTGTGGTCTTTGAGATTCTGAAGAAAAATGACGAGATCCAAGGTATTTGGCCTAATTGTGTGTCTCCACGGTTATTAAAGCTTTTATTGACGAGTCACTGCCAGTGAGGATTGCTTCACCAGTTCGGGATTATGTGTAATTAAAAGGAGCTTCACTGATCAGCAGCAGCGGCTTCATGGTTCTGTGGACTCAGGCCTGCAGCTCACTTACAGTTTCAGAAAGCGAGCTGCAAGCAGCATCACCACAGGCTAATCCAGCAGCACATTACATAAACAACCAGAGCTCCAATATATTATATTAGACCTAATCTTACATTTATATATAACCGGAAAGATTCATTTGTATACAGTGGAAGGAAGTGAAGATGTATTGTCTATCTTTAAATACAGGCTATGGTTAAAATTGGGTGTATATAATATATATCATGTCCAATGTGACTGGGGGAGACAAACACACAGAATTAGTACCTTCAAGATCAACTTGATGAAATGATAATATTGTTTGTGTGTGCACATTAAAAATTAATTTCGTATTTTTTGTAGCATCTGAAACAAAGCTGGAGCGACTCCCATCAGCCGAGAGTTCTCCTGAGAGCAGCGACAACCCGATGATGACCCCCAAACCTGTGAGGGTCCTCATCTCGGGGGAGAAAGGAAACTCCTCTGTAGTCAAGTATAAGATTACAGCGACTCCTGGGTAGGTTTTACTCATCCTGACATTAATATTATAATTATGGCAGACATGGCTACTCCCCAAAAGTGAAGCCACATCATCTGGTCGGCCCCCTGGTGGCTGGCTGCAGTATAGGTCATAAACCTGGCCTCCTCCACCTTATTGGATAGGACATTCAACCCAAAAGGTCAAAGTTCACTTAAATGCACTCTAAAACCGAGCTTCATGTTTCAGCCTTAGGAACTGTAATGGAAACTGTTTACCACACTAAATATATCTCTGCTTCTGTAAACTGTTTCTGCCTGTGTAACTGCCAAAATGACATGAGAGCAACAAGTCTGAGACTGTGCAGGCCCCCCCCCCCCCTCCACCAAGACCTTGAAGAAGCCTTCAGGCTGTGTCTTATCTCCTGGGATTTTAATATTCACTCAGTTCCCACACATAGTTCTCACACACGTACTTCTCACACCCACACACATGTCTTCAATGCATCTGCATAAAAAATTCATACGCCTACAACTGTTTCTTTGTCATTCCCTCTGTACGATGTATGATTGTCTGACCTTAAAGTCTACTTAAAAGACAATAATTCTCTAATCTCTTTATTTCAGAAGTCTCACCAGGTCAAACTTCATTCACAGAACGAATTCTCATACTAATGTAAGAATTGTTTAAGAGGCTGGATGAGGTGGAAATTCAGATTGAGTTTTTCTCTTCCTGCAGTGGCCCTCCAAGCCAGAGGAGAGAACCGACACGGGTCAACGGCCAGGAGGTTCGGTTTTTCACTCCGGTCAGACGCTCGGTGCGAATCCAGAGAGCCTCGCTCGGATATCCCGCCGCCCTCCAGGACCACGACCTCTGCGTGGCCTCCTACAAGGACCTGATCTCCGAGGAGGATAAGAACACGAGCAGGGAGCAGGAGGAGGGGGGGGCAACCAGCCCATCTGTTAACAACACACCGATGTTTATCTACAGACAGAACGAAGCACTGAAAGACAAGGTGCTCGTCCAGCTCGTCTGTGACGAAGGTGTTTAGTCAAATATCAGTGAGAAAAAAGAAAAGTGTTATCCTAGTAAATCTCGATCCAGGCATTTTAAGAAATGAGCAGGTCAAGTGTGAGGGTTTCTCACACACAGCACATCTGTTTTATTGTATCAATTCAACTATTGTGTACATAATGTCAAATAAATGTCTTTTTTCAATACCTATCTATACTATGCTTTAATGATCCTTATCTAACGTCACTACACCACTGTCATGTCAAGTTACATTTAGCTGATGCTTTTATCCGAGGCGTTCACCATGAGGGAACAAACCCAGATCAACAAGAATACAACACATAAGTGCAACTAAACTTAAGTTTTTTGGTTATTTTCTCTGCAGAAATAGATAGTGCCTGATAGTGTGGGCGAGTATTGTAAATGACAGTGGAGAGAGAGCCATGTCCCAGGAGTCATGTGACATTGATTCACACTGAATCAATGTCTCCATGAAAATGAATCAGTCCGACTCAAACTTTCTTCAGATTTGGCCAAAATGGTCCCTGGGATTCAATGATGAACTGGTTAGATTCTGGTGCCTTGGGGTCAGGGGTCAAGGTCACCCTCACCTCTTAAAGGGATATTTCAGCCGAAAATACCTTCACGTCCCCCACACCTCCAGTGACATGATGGTGAGGAGATAATAAAGTAGTTCACCATTTCTATTACATGATTTTACTTTTCTGAATTCTGCTCGAGGGAATTCTTTCATTAGTGACACAGGTGGTAACTTGCTCACAAATTTATGCTGACACGAGTGTTCTGGTTAGAGAGAGGCAAACACTCTTTATCTTTCTGATGTGGCATCTATTGTTGAGGGTTAACCTTGTTAAAGCCCTATGTGACAAATTGTGATTTGTGAATATGGGCTATACAAATAAAAGTATATAGAAATATAGAAAGATATGAATGGAATTAAACCAGAGAAGAGAATATGCACAGTGAATGGATCGCACATGAACCGTTTATATGGCACATATGATTGTGACACAGTCAATATTGCACAGTTGATGAGTGTTAAAGTTAATAATTTTCTCATATTTATTATTATAAATATCAAATCATTATTTTATTATAATTTTTTTCATCCACTGATGAGGAGACAGGAGTTATTGTGTAACTCTCACTTGCTCTCCATGAACTTTATCTGTACATTTCCGGAGCCTGACCCGGAGAAAACCGCGGACTCAACACTTTCCATTAATTTTCATTCCTCGTTTCAACATTGTTTTGGATTCCTGTGCTTCCTGTGTGCTGCGCATGAGTCTCCTGCGCAGCTCCG
The DNA here is from genome assembly GCF_963576545.1 of Limanda limanda. Lineage (NCBI taxonomy): Eukaryota > Metazoa > Chordata > Actinopteri > Pleuronectiformes > Pleuronectidae > Limanda > Limanda limanda. The sequence continues at coordinate 25,011,437 of NC_083640.1, read as the reverse complement.
CGATACTTAAGGAGTCTCCCTCGGCTCCTCTGCAGCGAGCACGGACTTCAGCTCTTGAGTTCATCAACACTTTCACTGAAGGTAAGTGGCAACTGCATCATTTTCAAACATGCACATCAGCTGTGCACGCGTCGCCACGTGTCCTTCCACTCGGAGGATGCTGAAAACGAGGGGAAATCTGAGTTGAATAAAAGAGGTGAAGGAAATACAAAGGGTGAATCTGTGTAAAATAACAACAAATGAATACGATAGAATAGAGTAAAATAATAAAACAGATATAGAATCAAATACAATCATCAGGTTGGTTCCAGTGCTGTGGAATTCAAATGTTAAAAGTCAGGGGTGACAACATAACCTCCCTTGCAGAGGTTTTATAAATGTAAAAAATATACAGACGAGAGAAACATTTAAGAAAACAATATTATATACATTGCAAAGAGGAAATTGGTGTGTTTCTGAATCATTGAGTGTTTACCTTCTCTTTCCTCGTGTCAGAACAACACTGAGGAGACAACATGGTCTACAGCTTCAGCAAATGCACCATGTCCACGGCAGATGGGCAGTTTATCCTCTACAAGAATATCCAAGATTCATGGAAGATGTGCACTGCTGACAAACAGGATTCTAAGAAGAATGGTACAGCTCTTCTCTCATGACCTTTCAAAGTTCCACATTGATCCTACTAATGAATTTATAGATTTAAGATTCATGTGACAAAAAGAAACCAGTGTGGAACAAGTCAAATGTTTTCATTGATCTTCATCTCTAACCCTGTTCTTTACCATGACAACTTTATACATTCATCCTCAAACAATACGATGGAAGCTATATTAAGTGTAAATTCATCACAATTACACATCATCCTGATTGTGTCTTTATCTATTAGGCCCGTTTGATCATTTGAATAATTGTGCATTATTTTCTGACTTTGAAATAAGTTGTTTTTCTCATTTGATCTGTTCTCAGCTTTGATGTACAAAAGTCAACGTGTAAGAAGTGGGAAAATACAGTTTGCTCTCCGCTTCAAGCGTGGCCAACTTTACTACAGCCCAGCGGTGGCACAGGGGAAATTGGAGGTAAATTTGTTCTAGCAGCAATGTATGAAGAAAACGAAGAAAGAAATGATCCTGGATCAATTTGAAGACTTAAAACATTGAACTACAGCCAGAACTTTGAACTTGGGTCCTCTGGAATCATTTCTGTTGTAGATTTCGCTCTTTGTAGGCTATTTATTTATTTTTGCGTGCGTTGTGACTTTTTTGTCCAATTGATGAAATCGTTTTTCTTAATCTGCACGTGTTGTTTTCTAGTTGCATGGGATTTCCTTACTTTGCAGTGTGTGGAGCTCACTCGGACTTTGTAGTTTTCTCTCTATTGGCAGCTGATTTCTACAAGACGAAACTAACTACAGACATTTCTTGATCAAAATATATCAACTCAACTCATCTCAGCCTATCATGAAACTGTCCCTGAATATTGTGTGTTTGTGTTCACAGATGAAAAAAACCTCATCCAGTCCAGACAGCTTGGGAGAAAGCTACTGGTTTGAGAAGGTGAACATCGGAGCCGGGGAATATCACGCCCTGCGAGCTGTGAGCAAACCCCAGGTTTACCTCTGTCTTATAGGAAGGAAGATTTCCACCAGCGGTAATCGTGCCAAGTGTTTACCTGTCACAGCCAAAGAGATCTGATCAATAAAGGCTTCATTCTTTCACAATAGGAAAAAGTCTGAAAGCAGCTTTATTTGACCTGAGTTTAGTTTGAGCACGTTATCATTAGACCTGATTTCTCTTCCTCGGGGTGAGAAGTAACTATACAAGTCTTTTTACATGCTGAGTAGTACTCCACGTACTAGTATACTGATATTTATTTGTAGTAAGAACTTAGTTTATATCTAACCTGGTCTCCAATAACTATCACAGGCCTCAGGTTCTTTTTAATATTTTTATAATATATCATAAACCCCCGTTGTCCTACTCCTATTTTCCCTACACCTGTCCTCTGTGATTCCTTTCTTAAATTTTTCTGTTTTTAGATCCTCTTTAACTACGTCCACTGACCATCAACCCCCTACCCCTCCCATAGAAGGGATAGGTTTCCTCTAACCTATGTTTGTTGATAAGCTAACAAACATAGCTTATCAACAACAATGTATGTGAAAAGTTCCAGTCAGGTTTCAAACCGCATCACAGTCCCGAAACAGCTGTCCTAGTGCTCCTAGACCTGATGGCCGCTTTGGACACAGATAGGAGTTTCTCTGCCAACTTACATGTGGCGTGCCTCAATGATCCGTTCTAGGCCCTGTCCCTGTCCAAAGCGAATTGCAATAAGTGCATTCAACCATGAGGAACAAACCCAGAACAACAAGAATCAAGAAAGTACAGCTTCTAACTACAAAGTGCTATAAGTAAGTGCCATTTAAATTGTTAGTTTTCAAATTTTATTCAAGGTATAGTCAGAAGGGGTGTGTTTTCAGTTTGCGGCGGAAGATTTGTGAACTTTCTGATGTCCGGATGTCGATTGGGAGCTCATTCCATCGTTTAGAAGCCAGAACAGGAAACAGTCGTGATTTTGATGAGTGTTAAGCAGTGAGGGAGCAACGAGCAGATTGGAGTGAACGGGCTGGGGTGTAACGTTTGACCATGTCCTGGATGTAGAGAGGACCTGATCCGTTCACAGCACGGTACGCAAGTACTAATGTTTTGAGATGGATGCGAGCAGCCACTGGTAACCAGTGAAGGGAGCGGAGGAGCTGAGTAGTGTGAGTGAATTTAGGTTAAAGACCAATCGAGCTGCTGCATTCTGGAGGAGCTGCAGAGGTCGGATTGCAGCAGCAGCTAGACCTGCCAGGAGGGAGTTATATTAGTCTAGGCCTGAGATGACCAGGGCCTGGACCAGAACCTGCACCGCCTTCTGAGAAGGGGGCGTATTCTCCGGATGTTGTACAGCATGAATCTACAGGAGTGTCACACGCAGGTTCCTAGCAGTCTGAGTGGGGGTTAACACAGAGTTGTCAAAGTTAATAGTCAGGTCGTGGGTGGGAGAGTCCTTCCCTGGGAGGAAAAGTAGTTTATTTCTTTTATTTATGACTCTCATTTGTACTGTGAACATGTGCTTTAATTTTTACAATTATTTTGTAATAATTCTATATTTAATTTTTATTTATTTATATTCTTGATTTAACTTGTATGTATTTGCTTGTATGTGAGTTATATTTTATTGTTTATAATAAAGTTTATGTGTAACTCAACACTTTCATCCTGGGAATCTTTTTTTTAAACAAGTATATCGTATTGGACATTTTTTTACTGACATATCAAAAATAAAATCCATATTGTTTAGCCTCTTATGCAGATTTGTGACTTTTAAATCAAACAAATTGTTTATTAATGCTTCAAACCATCGCTTCTCGACTTTAACGAGCGATATCCTTGGTAGTGAACCAGCTTTCAAATCACAATTTGTCTCATAGAGTTTTAACAAGGTGTGACCTCCTCTGTCCTTAACCCTCAACAAGAGTCAGGAACAACTACTACAAACCCTTTATCGTAAATTAAAGTTTTCAGACTACTCTTAAACGTACAGATGGTGTCTGCCTCCCGAACTAAACGTGGGAGATGATTCCACAGGAGAGGAGCTTGATGCTGAAAGCTCTGGCTCCTCCTCTACTTTTAGAGACTTTAGGGAGCGCAGTGCTATAGTGGGTTGATATGGTGATATCAGCTCTTTGAGGTACAATGATGCCATATTATTAAGGGCATTGAAGGTGAGGAGGAGGACATTTAAATTCTATTCTAGATTTAGCCGGAAGCCAGTGTAGTGAAGCTAATACAGGAGAAATGTGTTCTCTTGTCTTGGTTCTTGTCAGGACTTGTGCTGCAGCACTTTGGACAAGCTGCAGAGTCTTTAACGACTTACTGCTGGAGACCGATAATAATGAATTACAATAATCAAGTCTGGATGTAACAAACGTGTTTTTCTGTATCTATTTATATCTGCAGCTCACGTTTACAGTTTCAGAAAGCAAGCTGCAACCAGCATCACCACAGGCTCACTACAAGCAGCACATTACATAAACGACCAGAGCTCCAATATATCTTTTATTAGACCTAATATTAACTCTATATACGACACACTGAAAATGAATGATTCACGCCTGAGGCCGACTCGTGGTCGATTCGTGGTTTATCAGCTGCAACGCTCCACGATCACTCCTGCACCGACTCTGGCTCCAGAAGATATCGAAAGCACAAGATGGTGGCACCTGTTTCCGGAAAGATTCATTTGTTTACAGTGGAAGGAAGTGAAGATGTATCGTCTATCTCTATATACAGGCTATGGTTCCCACTGGGTGTATATAATATATATCATGTCCAATGTGACTGGGGGAGACAAACACACAGAATTTGTACCTTCAAGATCAACTTGATGAAATGATAATTGTAGCATATCCCCCCAACCGTCAAAACTTGGTCGAGACTTTCAACTGTTGTTTTCAGGTTTATTTGAAGCTTTGTCAGAGTATCAAACTTTCCCGTTGAGAAGTTACAGATTCATAACACAATAAAATAACAGAAAGACACTTCAACAATAACAATAACATAGATGGGGTGTGTCTTGTATCAAATGACAACAACAACGAACAGTTTTTTCATCTACTGTGTCAGTGCATCCATGCAATCATAGCTTAAGTAGCTTCTCACAGCAGAACTGACTCCTGCACTGGACGTTCCAACAAAGAAAGTTTAGCAGAGCGGTTTTTTGCCATCTTGTTCAAGTTTTTATCTCCTACTGAGATTTGGCTCTTTCCTCACAAGCCCATCGTCACCTCTGACAGTCTCCAAAACCCTGGCAAGTCTCCATTCACCTCTGGGCAACATCACATCCACGCCCATCACATCAGAAACTTGGACTATGGGCAGAAAAGGTCTCTGGTTCGTCTCTGGTTCGACTCCACGGAGAAACAACAAAAAGACGAACCTGGATTGATCTGTCCAAAAATCCAAGAGGATTCTCCCTACCCTGTCTAGTGCCCCTGAGCAAGGCACCTTACTCCCCTAACATCTGCTCCCCGGGCGCCGTACATGGCTGCCCACTGCTCTGTGTGTCCTGCACCAGATGGGTTAAAAGCAGAGGTTAAATTTCCCTCCTTGCATGAGTGTGCTTGTGCATGTCTGTGCATGTGTTTGGGACAAATAAATATATCTTAATTTTAATCTTAATCATATCGCCCACTTGCAGATTTCTCTTTGGTGTGTGCCAACGCTGCCTCGTCACGCTGAGTCTTTTCTAAGAGAGACATAATTACAAGAAACATTTCCCAAAATAGAGTTTACAGGTGGATGTGGGGGGGCTGAAGCAATACTGCGAAACTGGCATGGATACTGACGTAAGCAAAAGGGGAAATTCTCTCGACTTGAATTGATAGTTCTTGATAGTGTGTGCGTGTATTAAAGATGAGTGGAGAGTGAGGCATGTCACAGGATTTCTGTGATTCGCACTGATTGACTCCTGTATTGCGTTCATGAAAATGAATCAGTCCGTCTCGAGGGAATTTCTTCAGATTTGGCGAATCCAGAGCGCCTTGCTCCGATATCCCGCCGCCCTTCAGGACCACGACTTCTGCGTGACCTCCTACAATCAATCAATCAATCAAATATTATTTGTATAGGCCATATTCACAAATCACAATTTGTCTCATAGGGCTTTAACATGGTGTGACATCCTCTGTCATTTACCCTCAACAAGAGTAAGGAAAAACTACTAAAAACTCTTTTAACAGGTAAAGAAGGTAGAAGCCTCAGAGAGACACAGGTGAGGATCCATCTCCCAGGACGGACAGAAGTGCAATAGATGTCAAGTGTAGTATATATCAAGCCTTCCTGCTGCAATCATAGTCTCTGGTCAGCCGCCCGCAAGATCATGATCCACCATCATGATCAGAGGCCACTATAGTCCACATCATTACTGTCCACTGCCGCCAATATGGATCCATCATCTGCTGCCACCTCTGCCGTGGTCCACCACCATTATCGACACGATAAAGGATCCGCCTTTATTATTACGATCAGCCAGCACGATACACAATACGCCAAACTGGATCCACCATCACGCTCTCTGATACGCGATCCACAGATCGTCATCCATGATGTGGCCACAGCTGCGGCCTTGGATCTGATTTCCGAGGAGGATAAGGACACGAGGGGGGAGCAGGAGGACGGGGGGGGGGGGGGGGGGGACCAGCCCATCTGCTAATGCAACACCGATGTTTATCTACAGACAGAACGATGCACTGAAAGACAAGGTGCTCGTCCAGCTCGTCTGTGACAAAAGTGTTATCCTAGTAAATCTCGATCCAGGCATTTTAAGAAATGAGCAGGTCAAGTGTGAGGGTTTCTCACACACAGCACATCTGTATTATTGTATCAATTCAACTATTGTGTACATAAAAATATCAAATAAATGTATTTTTTTTAATACCTATCTATACTATGCTTTAATGATCCTTATCTAACGTCACTACACCACAGGGTGTCACTGTCGTGTTACATTTAGCTGATGCTTTTATCGGCTAAATGTTCAACGCTGAGGGAACAAACCCAGATCAGCAAGAATCAATTACATTATCTTCAAAAAGCCAAACTACAGATGCAACACATAAGTGCAACTAAACTTAAGTTTTGTGGGTTATTAGACATCATCTTCTTAACCAAGGTGCAGTCGGAGGAGGAGGTGTGTAGACATTCTGCTGCCCTGATGCCAATGAGGAGGTAGATCCCCCATTTAGGAGCCAGGACAAAAATATCAGGAAAAGTAAACATGCAATATCAATGTGAGGAAATAGGGTGGTGGATTGTTGACAATATATTTGTATGTAGTGGTGGCTAATGTACCATGATCATCCATTTCCTGTGAGTAACACCACGGTGGTGTGGGAGTCTATAGGTTCCCACATAGTTTCACAGAAACAATATACCGTCAATCATCTTTTAGATCTCTTTATTCCTCATGAAATCATGCAGTCACGCTGAGATTAAGTCTGGATGATGACGGTGTCCACAGGTGGATGTGGGGGGGCTGAAGCAATACTGGTCGATACTGACGTCAGCCAAAATTAACATTTCTCTACGGAAATAGATGGTGCCTGATAGTGTGGGCGAGTATTGTAAATGACGGTGGAGAGAGAGCCATGTCACAGGATTCATGTGTCATTGATTCACACTGAATGTCTCCTGAGACATCGGGTTCATGAAAATGAATCCGTCCGTCTCGGGTGAGTTTCTTCAGATTTGGCCAAACATAAAAATACCTTCACGTCACCCACACCTCCAGTGACATGGTGGTGAAGAGATATTGAAGTAGATTTCCCTCTCTATTAAAACATGATTTGACTTGTGTGAATTCTGTTGCTCGAGAGAATTATTTCATTATTAACACTCATCTATGCAGACAAGACTGTTCTGGTTAGAGAGAGGAACAGTAAACCCCAGCTGTACTGTATTTCTAGTTTTATGTGTGAATTACTTTCTTTCCTTTTTTCTTCATGTCCCCACTGACACATGCAAAGCGTCCCTATGTCTCTTGCGAGGCGCTACTTATTATTATCATTCTTATTATTATAAGAATAAGAAGTCCTTTTTTAGTCCCGCAATCGTCAACCAGTATGCTTGTTATATAACATGTCTACTCAGATACTTAACCATCACCGACAATAATACATCAATTAATTTGCCTTCCATTATGCTGTTTCTTCTAATCAATGCTGCAAACACTGTTATCTTTCTGATGTCCTGGGAGGAGGTCACACCTTGTTAAAGCCCTATGAGACAAATTGTGATTTGTGAATATGGGCTATACAAATCAAAGTATATAGAAATATAGAAAGATATGAATGGAATTGAACCAGAGGAGAGAATATGCAGAGTGAATGGATCGCACATGAACCGTTTGTACTGCACAGACATATGATTATGGCACAGTTAATATCGCAAGTGTTAAAGTTAATTATATATATTATAATTATTATTATTATGTGAAATGATGAGGAGACAGGAGTTATTGGGTAACTCTCACTTGCTCACCAGGAACTTTGTCTGTAAATTTCCAGAGCTTGCCCAATTTCTAGAGAAACCGCAGACTCATCGCTTTGCATTCACTTTTTTACCGTCATGTCATTTCAATATTGTTTTGGATTCCTGTGCTTCCTGTGTGCTGCGCATGCGTCTCCTGCGCAGCTCCAGGATACTTAAGGAGTCTCCCTCAGCTCCTCTGCAGCAACACAGACTTCAGCTCTTGAGTTCATCAACACTTTCCCTGAAGGTAAGTGGCAACTGCATCATTTTCAAACATGCACGTCAATCCACTTATGTCTCTTCACTCGGAGGATGCTGATGTAGAATCAGGAGGGAAAGAAAGAAAAATACTTTTTATCCTGATTCTGTCTCAAAGACCGATCATCTGCTAATATATCTGATTTATTGGTCGGTCGATGACGTGAAGGCAGTTTTATTTATACAGCACGTTTCATGCACAGGTAGATTCAAGGTACTGTGCAGCAGGGACATTAACAAGAACAGAGACAAAAGAAAACGAGTGGAAATCTGAGTTGACTACAAGAGGGGAAGGAATCTGTGTAAAATAACAACAAATAAAACAGATCTAGAATCCGATATAATTATGGGTGGACCTTGTAAAATCCAGATTAAAGGAAATGGATGGTGCCTTCCTCAGGTCATCAGGTTGGGTCCAGTGCTGGGGATTTATTCCCTGAGATACTAAATTCAAATGTTGAAAGTCAGCGGTGAAAACATAACCTCCCTTGCAGAGGTGATACATTTAAGAAAACCATATTATATACATTATAAATAGAACATTGGTGTGTTTCTGAATCATTGAGTGTTTACCTTCTCTTTCCTCATGTCAGAACAACACTGAGGAGACAACATGGTTCACAGCTTCACCGAATGCACCATTTCCACGGAACATGGACAGTTTATCCTCTACAAGAATATCCAAGATTCATGGAAGATGTGCACTGCTGACAAACAAAATTCTAAGAAGAATGGTAAAGCTCTTCTCTCATGACCTTTCAAAGTTCCACATTGATCCTACTAATGAATTCATAGATTTAAGATTCTTGTGACAAAAAGAAACCAGTGTGGATCAAGTCAAATGTTTTCATTGATCTTCATCTCTAACCCTGTTCTTTACCATGACAACTTTATACATTCATCCTCAAACAAAACGATGGAAGCGATATTAAGTGTAAATTCATCACAATTACACATCATCCTGATTGTGTCTTTATCTATTAGGCCCGTTTGATCATTTGAATAATTGTGCATTATTTTCTGACTTCGAAATAACTTGTCTTTCTCATTTGATCTGTTCTCAGCTTTGATGTTCAAAAGTCAATGTGTAAGAAGTGGGAAAATACAGTTTGCTCTCCGCTTCAAGCGTGGCCAACTTTACTACAGCCCAGCGGTGACACAGGGGAAATTGGAGGTAAATTTGTTCTAGCAGCAATGTATGAAGAAAACGAAGAAAGAAATGATCCTGGATCAATTTGAAGACTTAAAACATTGAACTACAGCCAGAACTTTGAACTTGGGTCCCCTGGAATCATTTCTGTTGTAGATTTCGCTCTTTGTAGGCTATTTATTTATTTTTGCGTACTTTTTTGTCCAATTGATGAAGTCGTTTTTCTTAATCTGCATGTGTTGTTTTCTAGTTGCATGTGATTTCTTACTTTGCAGTGTGTGGAGCTCTCTCAGACTTTGTAGTTCTCTCTATTGGCAGCTGATTTCTACAAGACGAAACTAACTACAGACATTTCTAGATCAAAATATATCAACTGAAATCAACATGGGATTAAGTTAGGTTATTAGGTTATGGCAAACTACAGAAGTGGCTGACAAATGAATGATGTTGCATGAGCTCATCTCAGCCTATGAATGAAGCTGTTCCTGAACATTGTGTGTTTGTGTTCACAGATGAAAGAAACCACATCCAGTCCAGATGACGACTACTGGTTTGAGAAGGTGAACATGGGAGCCGATAAATATCACGCCCTGCGAGCTGTGAGCAAACCCCAGAGCAAACCCCAGAGCTCGCAGGACGTTTACCTCTGCGTTGAAGGAAGCAACATTTCCACCTGCCTTGACCCTTTGAAGGGTTTAAAAGTCAGAGTGGAAAAGATTGATTAAATGATTTAAAAGGCTTCATTCTTTCACAATAGGTAAAGGTCTGAAAGTTTAGTTTGAGCACGTTATCATTTATCTTCTTTGGAGTGAGAAGTAACTATACAAGTGTTTTTACATGCTTAGTACTCCACGTACTAGTATACTGATATTTATGTGTAGAGTGGTTTCCCTTTAATATGATATAGATCCAAAGATACTTTTGATGTGGTGGAATTTAACTGGGGGCGGGGGTGTTTTGTTTTATTTAAGAACTGTGAACATGTGCATTCATTTTTACAATTGTTATTTATTTATTATTTAATTATATATTTATGTTTATTGAATTTTTTTTTATTTATATTGTTGATTTAACTTAAATGTATTTGTTTGTATGTGAGCTATATTTTATCTATAGTTATTTCAAATAAAGTTTATGTGTAACTGAACACTTTCATCTTTGGAATCTTTGCCTTTTTGAAACAAATATATCGTATTGGACATTTTTTACTCATATACATTTAGAATAAAATCCATATTATTCAGGCTCTTATGCAGAATTGTGACTATTCTCTCAAACAAATTGTTTATTTTGACAATAAGTTAGTTGATTGATGCTTCAAACCATCGCTTCTCTGACTTCAATGCAGCGATATTCTTGGTAGTGATCCGTCTTTATCAAATTCCTACCAGTTTATAACCCCCATTCAGACCTGGATTCATTGTTTAAAGAGTAAATATCACTTTTTCTTCATCAGGTCGAGGAGTTAAAAGCTCATTCAGTTTTATGAGATCTCAAATATAATCAGGAGCTGGGTCATGAAGAGCTTTAAAGCTTTAGAATCAAACATTGAGTCGGTGTGACGTGGCTGAAATGAGTTTTCAAAGCAAGGTCTTTCAGATGATTCTGAAATTAATTCAAGATAAGACACAATCAGATAAAAGTTTATCGATCCACACAACAGGGAAATTCAGTTGTTGTCAGTCATGATATGGAAGACAAGTTCATACAAATAGGCAATAGAATAAAAAAATAAAAAAATATAAGAAAATGCTGAGTATGTACATTATATACAACAACGTATAAGTGTAACTTGACCTAGACCATCTTCTTAAGGCCCAATTGCATTTCACCCCTTGGCCCTTCCCCTTCGTTTTCCTGTGTTCACGTAAATGCAAGGTTTTCCCAATACCTGTTGGGACTGAGGCGTAGGAACTGAGATTTTTGTGACCCTCACTTCAAACCTAGGGTTACTAACAATTAATCACCGGCAAACTGGGAGAGGGACCCACAAATGTAGCATTTTCTCCATTAATAAGGCAGAATATAATGTGTTAGTTTGATTTCATTTCAATGTATTATGGTAATTTCACAACAACCTTAAAACAAAAGGTCGCAACGTGCTAGCTTTAGCATGCTAGCGATCTTCTTTTTTTGTACGATAATCCCGTATTTTCATGTAATTTCATATCGCGATTTTGAAGCATCTCGGGGAAAGTCTCCATGTTTCTCGTGCAGGTTGTCAGAGGTTGTGGAGGGACGGACTCAAATGCTGCCGCTCCTGCATTTTCACTTGATTGAGCTTGGCTGCCGTGAGCTCAAAACTGTATCTCTTACTTGTGGCCCTTTCTGTTTTAAGAGCATATGCAAAATGAATGGTTTTCTTCTTTTGTTTTTCAAGAGTGGAGGCGGTGTTACTAACTCTCTCCTCCAAGACGGCCCTTTGTATCTGCTCCTGATGTAGGGTGTCTTCAAGCTGGGCCTGTTTCATCTTGCTCTCTGACTGTTGTGTCCTGAGCTCATCGACTATATATTGGAGCTTGATGGCTTGAGTCTTCAAGAGGACACCGTCTTTCTGTGCCAGGACTTCTTCATTGCGCCGAGAGTGAGCTCTGTCTCTCTGAACTATGAGGTCATATTTGGCCTCCATGGCCTCTAACTTACCCGTGATATACTTGTTCTCCATCCTGCGTGTTTCCTTGTCATACATCAGTGTCTCTGTGTCTGATGGGCCTCTCTTTAGCCTCTGTACTTTCTTATATGCTCGCAAGAACCGGGCTTTCTCCTTCTTCGCTTGCTCCTCCAGTTCAACTTGTAGCCTCTTGATCTCAGAAGCCAGCTGCTGGTTTTCATGGGTCAGATTGTCCAGTTTATCTGCATCCTTCCGCTGATGGTTTAGGGAATCATCAATTTGGGCCTTTTTTCTTCCACTGCTCGACCGTTGTGCTGTGAACTCATCGACCGAATGTCGGAGTTCCATAATGACGGCTTGATTCTTAACGATAATATCATCTTTCTGCGACACAGTTTCTTTGCATTTTGCTTCCATGGCCTCTAATTTACCCTTGATATCATTGCTCTGCTGGCTTAATGTTTCCTTGCCATACATCAGTGCCTCTATGGCCGCTGGGGCTTTCTTTAGCATCTCTAATTTCTTATTTACTCGCAAGAACCTGACTTTCTCCTTCTTCACTTGTTCCTCAAGTCTGCTGCAAGCTTCTATGTCTGCCTGGTGCTGCCGTACTGCATCCTCCAGTTCACCTTGTAGCCTCTTGTTCTCGGAGGCAACGTGTATATTCTCCATCTTCACATTGTCCAGTTCACCTTGTAGCCTCTTGTTCTCAGAGGCAATGTGGACATTTTTACTGGTCAGATTGTCCAGTTTAGCTCTGTATTCCTGCTGCTGGGACATGGCAGCCTCACGAGCAACGTAAATCTCAGTTTGAGCATCCTTCAGTTCACCTTGTAGCCTCTTGTTCTCAGAGACAACTTGTATGTTCTCCTTCTTCACACTGTCCAGTTTAGCTCTGTTGTCCTGGTGCTTGATGATGGCAGCTTCACGAGCAAGGCTTATATCATTTAGAGCCTCCTCAAGTTCACCTTGTACCCTCTTGCTCTTGGAAGCCAGGTGACGATTTTCCTCAGTCAGATCGTCCAGTTTACGTTGCTTGGAGATGTCGGCCACATGAGCACGCTGTCTCTCACGTACAGCATCGTCAAGTTCACTTCGTAGCTCATTGTTCACAGAGGCAACTTGTTGATTTTCACGAGTCAGAGAGTCTAGTTTATCTCTGTCCACCGACTGCTTGGATAAGGCGGCGTCACGAGCGAGCTGCTTCTCACTTCGAGCATCCTCCAGTTCAACTTGTAGCCTCTTGATCTCAGAATCCAGCTGCTGGTTTTCATGGGTCAGATTGTCCAGTTTATCTGCATCCTTCCGCTGCTGGTTTAGGGCATCTTCAATTTGGGCCTTTTTTCTTTTACTGCTCGACCGATGTGCTGTCAACTCATCGACCGAATGTCGGAGTTCCACAATGACGGCTTGATTCTTAAAGATAATATCATCTTTCTGTGACACGATTTCTTTACATTTGGCTTCCATGGCCTCTAATTTACCCGTGATGTCATTGTTCTGCAGGCTTAGTGTTTCCATGTCATACATCAGTGCCTCTATGGCCGCTGGGGCTTTCTTTAGCCTCTCCAATTTCTTATTCACTCGCAAGTACCTGGCTTTCTCCTTCTTCACTTGTTCCTCAAGTCTGCTGCAAGCTTCTCTATCTGTTTCCCCTGAGCTGCTATCAGCCCTTGCTGCCTTCATATGCTCGATTGTTGCTTGCTGCCCGGATGTTTGAGCTTGCCCTTGATTCAGAGAGAGAGTTTTTGTGAGAGCTTCTGTTTCTTTTTGCTCCTTCTCCAGGTCTTCTTCCATTGGAGCGCTTTCTCTTTTTACACTGTTCACGTTCACTTCAAGAGCAGTTCTGGCTCCTCCTTCTTTCAGGAGGTCTTTTTGGAGATCAATTTCACATGGCAGCTCTGATTCAATGAACTGTGAAACATAAAACTATTATTAGTTTGTTGTTCATTCATGTTCATTCTTGAAGAATATTTGTTAAATTAGCATATTTATCAAATCATTAACATGTGGATTTTACTTGTCTGCTTGTGTAGCTGAACAAACTCGACAAAATTACGGGTTGTTCTGGGTTTGTACCCTCATGGTTGAATGCACTTATTGTAAGACGCTTTGGATAAGAGCGTCAGCTAAAGGAAATGTAATGTTATGTAATATAAACATTCAAAAAAAGGGGGGGGGGGGGCTGTTATCTTCAGAGTGGCCAGCTGCTCTACACTGTCAAGAACTCTATATCTTTCAACTTTGCTAACTATCTATATGTCATTTTTGTTATAGTTATTAATGTAATTGTTAATCAGAGTTCCAAATTGGTAGTTACTACTTTCATGAGACTTCATTAATAAATTGGTTATCTTTTCCCTTCTTTTGTAGGGTGCTGCCCCGACGTAACTTTAATCAATTAAAGTTATTAATATGAATATTTTTTATATTAGTATTCAATATTTTGTCTGAGATTCAAATTTATAGAATGACGAAAGGCACACCATTTATGGTGTCACGTTTGATGTATCAATTACACAACACACCACAGAATGATTGTGGTGTTTGTATATTTTTGTATCTGAAGACACACACTTACCTCATCAAAGTCAATTTCCTCTTCAATTTCCTTGGTAATGTCCAGAAGAGAAAGGTCTGTCAAGTTCAGCGAAGCCTGAAACATAAAACAATTATTAGTTTGTTGTTCATTCTTGAAGAATTTTTGTAAAGTTGTATATTTATCAAATCATTAACATGTTTATTTTACTCTGCTTGTGTAGCTGAACAAACTTGACAAAATTACGGGTAAATGATACAGATGACACAGAATTATTGAATATGAATGAATAATACATTGAATGCAATGAGATGAGTTACACATCTAAGGAAAACTGAATGTTATTAACAAAAGATAATAATTTTCTCATTAATTACTTGTTTTATAAACTAATTCATAATTTATACATTTTCTGATTGTTGTCATTTCAATTCTAAAGTCTGCATCTGTGTTTTGTCAAAAAAAAAGTATTCTTGTGTACGAATTGTTTATATCTTTTTGTATCTGAAGACACACACTTACTCCGTCATAGTCAAGTTCATTCATAATCTCCTGAAGAGTAGAGTCTGACGAGCTCAGCGAAGACTGAAACGTAAAATAATTATAAGTTTGTTGTTCATTCATGTTCATTCTTGAACGATGTTTGTAAATTAGCATCTTTATCAGGCCATTAACAGGTTTATTTTACTCGTCTGCTTGTGTAGCTGAACAAACTCGGCAGATTTACAGGTAAATGATACAGACAACTCGGAATTAAGTTAATGACTGAAATTGAGTCAATAATACATTTAACTTACTTAAAAGAGCTACACATCTAAAGAATTGAATGCTACTAACAAGGATAATTATTTACTAATTAATTATTTGTTAAATAATTAAATAAATAATATTTGACATTTGACATTTTCTGATCTTTAAGGATCTGAAGACAAACTCTTACCGCGTCAAAGTCGATATCCTCTCTAACTGCGTTGGTAATGTACAGAAGAGAAAGGTCTGACAAGCTCAGCGAAGCCTGAAACATAAAATAATTAAATTAGTATATTTATCAAACCATTTACATGGTATTTTACTACTATTATTGAATTTGAGTAAATAATACATTGAATTTAAGGAGATCAGTTACACGTCTAAAGAAAACTGAATGTTATTAACAAAAGATAATAATTTACTAATTAATTATTTGTTAAATTAATTAATAAATAATTCACATTTACATTTTCTTCATTGTTGTGTACGAGTTGTTGTATCTTTTTGTATCTGAAGACACACACTTACCTCGTCGATGTCAGAGAGATAGTCAAATTCCTCAAAAGTTTCCTTTCTAATGTCTTCTTCAATCTCCTCAATATCCGTTTTATGCTCCTCTTTGATCTCCTCAAGTTCATCTTCAGTCTCCTCCTCAAATTCCTCTTCGATTTCCTCAAGGTCATCGTCAGTCTCCTCCTGAAGTTCCTCTCCGATCTCCTCCTCAAGTTCCTCATCAGTGTCCTTCTCAAGTTCATCATCAGTCTCCTCAAGTTCCTCTTCAGTCTCCTCCTCAAGTTCATCGCCAGTCTCCACAAGTTCCTCATCAAGCTCCTCCTCGAGTTCCTCTTCAGTCTTCTCCTCAGGTTCCTTTTCAACCTTCTCTCCAATCTCCTCCTCAGGTTTGTCTTTAATCTCCTTTTCAATTGAAAGCTCCGATTCACTGAACTGTGAAACATGAAATACTTATAAGTTTGTTGTTCATTCATGTTCATTCTTGAAGAGTTGTTGTAAATTAGTATATTTATCAAATCATTAACAGGTTTATTTTACTCTTCTGCTTGTGTAACTGTACAAACTAGACAAAATTACCAGTAAATAATAATGACAACATGAAATTAAGTTAATAATACATTGAATTTAATGAGATGAATTACTCGTCTAAAGAAAACTGAATGTTATTAACAAAAGATAATCATTTAACTGATTAATTATATGCTTTATAGATGTAATCGTAATTTATACAAAATATCTCATTGTTGTCATTTCAATTCTAAAGTCTGTAGGTGTGTCTTAGTTAAACGAAGTAATAATTCTTGTGTAGGAATTGTTTATATCTTTTAGGATCTGTAGACACACACCTCGTCAAAGTCCAGTTCCTTCTTAATGTACCGAAGAGTAGAGTTTGAGGAGCCCAGCGAAGCCTGGAACATAAAATCAATGAAGCATCGTGTTAGTTCATGCAGGACACCGAGTCATGTGCTCGTCTGTCATCACCTGTCAGCTACTAATAGGTTAATGGGTGCTCGTCTGTCACCCACCAATCACAGCACATTCTCTCACCTACACTGTCCCTTTAAATACAACCTCCTCCTCACTGATCCCTGCTCAGCTAAACTGCCACTTTCACACCCCAGCCTCCACCTTCTAGCACTGAGTCCAAACATTTGTGGTCAATGATAATTATCTTGAACACATGCATCTTGCCTGCTACGACCACCCGGGGATTCTGTACATGTTCCCTGTTTTATTTTAGCATGCTGCTTGGCTAATCCAGGGAACAGCCAAAGAACGGAGCCATCCAGGCTAAACGACTCTATTCCCATTTGTGCGATAAAAGGTTAAATCATGACAAAGGCTTCCTGACTGAATTATCAGTTTGTTGTTCATTCCTGTTCATTCTTAAACAATATTAGTAAATAAGCATATTTATCAAACCATTAACATTAACTTTACTTTACTCGTCTGCTTGTGTAGCTGAACAACCTGACGAAATTATGGTTAAATGACACAGACAAAACAGAGTTATTGAATTTGAGTTATTAATACATTGAATGCAATGAGATGAGTTACATGCCTAAAGAAAACTGAATGTAATTAACAAAAGATAATAATTTAATAATTAATTATTTGTTTTACAAATGAATTCATAATTTATACGTTTTCTGATTGTTGTCATTTCAATTCTAAATTCTGAAGGTGTGTCTTGTACGAGATGTTTATATCTTTTAGTATCTGAAGAAACACATTTACCTCTGCATAGTCCGAGTGATGGTCAGATTCCTGAAAAGGTCTCTTTTTAATTTCCTTCTTAGTGTCCTGAAGACTATAGCTTTGGAAATGATGCGTAGCCATCACTGCAGATTTGTTTGTGTCTTCTGATGCTTCGTCCTGTTTTAGTCTGGGCAAGACTTTGTTTTTATTCGCCAACTAGAGCATTTGATGAAGGTCATCGGATCTTCTTCTTTTTCCTGTTTGTTGGGTTCAATAGGGTTCAGGGGGTGGCTGGCACCAGGTCAAGGTGCTTTAAGCACCTACAGTGTGTTCTCATCCTTTGATGCTGTTGGCTCTTTGATGTCTATTACATAACAGAATATATAGTCATTTTATGAATGTGTTAGTGCCTGTGTATGTGTCAGTGTGTGTGTGACAGTGTGTTTGTGTGTGTCCGTGTGTGTATGACTTGTGAGCGGCTTGTTTAAAGATATTTCTGAACATCTGAGTCTTTTTTTGTACCCTGACATTTATCAACACTTGCCACACACCAGCTCCTGTGATGAGTCATGCAAACACGTTAACAATCATTGTTCAAACCCCACTTAACCCAATGTATAATTTAGCTGAGAAATTAACCCTTTTACAATATTTGTACATGACATCTTGGGTTTAGTTAATTTGTAACTCTCAACAGAGTTCCTTCCTCATCAAATATTTGGAAATGACACGTAAACCTGCAGGAATGATAACTGATCACTGCAAATTCTGCAAAAAAATGGTGTAGTACAGATTACAAAATGCTGCTTATTTTATTTTGACTGTTGCTGCAAAATGATTTTAAATATTTAGACCTGTGGGGACTCTGCATCAAGTTCTGCAGCTACACATGAACTGAATATTGAGGACACTTTAAAAGAACAAGTCTAAAGGGACCTCTTCGATTTGCTTTCTCATTGTGCAGCAGGAAGTGCATCAGTGCGTTCTGGTTGAAGTGTGAGTTATGAGAAGGTGAATGACTGAACGTGCTGGAACCATGAAGCTAAAGCTGGTTTGTTGCCAGCTTTCAAGTTCCTACCGGTTGCTTGGAAAAGTGAATGATCATGGAAAGGACACAATTGCAAAACAGCCCCTGAGTACCGGCCCAGCATGGAGGTGTTGGGACATGTTTTTTGTGTAAAAGGCAGGACTCTCTTTCAGGCCTGTATTCGAAGTCTTAACCTGAAAGCACATGTCCTTTGTCCTGGGAAAGCCACATGTGCTGCAGTGAACTCATCTCCCAGAGTGCAACGTGTTCTCTTTGTCCTGAGAAGGTCAAATAACTCAAACTCCCAGGAGGCAACATGTCCCCTTTGTTTCAGCATCTTCGCACATAGGTGCGAAGTTCTGCCAGGGTCAGCTGCCAATTGGTCAAATCTGGCCACATGACCTGGAGGCAACCGGGTCTATAAAAGATCAAGGCTCCCCCAGAGTCATCCTCTTTCTCCAATCCCTCCGAGGGCGGAGGGCTGCTCCTCTCTTTCCATCGAACCCCACTGAGGACAACAGGCAGCCAGCCGTCTCTCCTGCAACTCCGAGGAAGGGGGGTCCACTCTCTTCCACAACTCTTCCAAGGGGGAAGCTGCCAGCCTTTCCTCCTGCATCGGCGAGTGGAGAAACCTGATTTCTCCAGCTCAAATCTTCTCTTTCCAACAACTGGAGGTCAAAGGTCGAGCTTCCAGCTCATCTTCTCGAGAAAACCTCCACGCATCCCAAGCTTCTTCTAAACTCCTTGCAGCGACTCGGTGTCCTGCAGGTAAGAACTAAAGATTCAATAAGCAACTGAACTGCACAGCTCAACAGAACCGCGAAAGCAGTGACCATACGAGCCAGAAGACTTCATACAGCCAGCAGGACAAACTGCTAACCGAACTGCACAGCAACTTTCTTCCTTTCTGAGGACGGGTAACATCTGGGCTTAATAATTTTACTAGGCTAAGCAAGACTGTTTATTTGATTCTGTGTGGTGTTTCAAGTTTGATATATGTGGTGATATTGTGTTACAAGTTAAATCAAGGGCTCTACAAAGACCCTGCCATTTTTCTGATTAGCATTTTCACAGACCCCGCATATCTCTTCACCTACTTAGCTACGTCCCCCGACCAGAAGGGGGGGGGGGGCTTGCTAGCTTAGAGATCTTAAAAGATCACAGGAAGGTGTGACTCTCTTTGTTAGCCACCAGAGAGACCCTCACACACACACACACACACCCACACACACATCTTTATTAGTTAGTATTTTGTTTAGTAATTGTTTTTTTTACTTATTATGTTTATAATAAATGTTTTCTTTTAACCTTGTCCTGTCATTAATGTTGCATAAGTGAAGTTTGCCAACCGTTACACTGTCAAGAACTCTATAAACCTTAACTGTTCATTATGTAATCTTTAATAGTAAATATTAAGATTTCTAATTGAACTAGATCTAAATGAGACTGATCTTAATCAATAAATTGGCTATCTTTTCCCTTCTATGAAGGGTGGTGCCACGCGAGAACTTAGTCAAACTAAAGTTATGATTTAATATTAATATTTTAAATATTAACATTTATTTTTATATTTTTGATAACCAAATTTATTGAACGCCTTAAGGCACACCAGCTTATGGTATCATTCCTAACCATTATTGCACAACAGAGGCTTTGAAGTAACGGCCTGCAGGATGTGAATCATGTTTCAAACTGCGCCCTCTGAATTAACGGAAACAAAGTAAAATTGTTATTAAACGATGTCAAACGCCATTGTCCTTATAAATAACTCATTATTGATTTTAAAGGTGGTGTCCCTCCCTTCAGGCCAGATGAACAGGTACCGAGATGCAAGCTGCACCTTTTGCACCTGGATCACTTGTTCTCTGCTGCTCCCATGTGGCTTTACTCTAGTGCTGCCTAATGTTTAATTCAAGATTACTGTATTTTCAGCAGGTCCAATAAAAGAGAGATTTCCTACTGACGATTTGAAATAAATCTCAGGTCATTTTTATGTTTAGAATTTCCACTTTGTGATGTTTGCTTGATTTAAAAAATGTAAATAGAGCAATTTTATTGGAGGAGAATTGCTTATATTGCTAAACCCAATGACCTTAGCAACCCAGCATTTGTTATGCTGAATGAACTGTATACATTTTTTTCCAGTCACTCAAAGCGCTTTACAGTACAAATCAGACACAATTCCATGCACTGCTAGGTACGCAGAGCTGTTTTATCCATCACACCAGCAATCAGGGGAAATTAGGGGTTCAGCACCTTGCCCAAGGACACTTTGGAATGGTTGGTGTGCAACCCGCTCTACCCCCTGAGCCACAGTTAGAAAGGAAACAGAGGGAGAGAGAGAGAGAGAGAGAAAGTCTTCCTTTGGAGGAAGACTTTGTCCTCAGCTTTCACGTCAGTAAACCAACTTGAAATGAAGGAATGTTGAGATGCAGGCAGAGAGAGGCGAGAGTGATACTAAAGTGTGTGTGTGTGTGTGTGTGTGTGTATCTCTCAGCAGTTCAGCTCTGTGGCATCGAGCTGATCATTTGCTCCATCCGTGCATGGGATTAGGATGACGCTGTGTCATGCGCGTAGAAATTGTACAGTTTGCCTGAACACACAGTGGAGAGCATTCCTCACACATGGCAACACCGGCTAAAAATAGCTCAGGGGCGACTCATTCACACATTATAGGATATTTCGCTGGGATCCCTGGACTCTCTGCTCCAGATTTGATGTGTCCTCTCCCCCCAACCGGTTACCTGACACATCTACATGCATCAACAACCCTCCTCTCATCAACACCTCTGTCTTCTTTGACCTGTTTCCTTTCCTGCTCTGCTTTGTCTAGGTCTTGCAAACCAGTGACTGGTGAATTTTTATTGGACAGGCTAGGGCAGGAAACCAGGCAGGAGGGAAAACCCTTTCACCAGCACAGAGACTCCAAGTCTCTCCTCTTCCTTGTGCTTATACTCGCTCTACACAGACACTGGAGTATTTACATATTCACTCCTTCTCACTGCATCTCAGAAAGGTTTTCACAAATATAAGCATGAGCCTTTTTATTGTATCTGGCTCTCACACGTGATGTTCTGATGATTATTTCTCTTCTTGTGTGTTTCGAAGAGACTGGAGACGATGAAACATAAAACCCAAAGACTTGATAAAGTCTGATCAGAAGTCAAATTGAGGTGATTGAATGAATTTAACACAAATTTAACCAAGGTTCTCAAAATGCCAAATAATCAAAATCAATAAAGGCTGCTTGACCAAACTATCTCTGCAAATTCAAACACCTGATGCATTTGTCTAACGAGAAACTGCACCGAAACGATACTGACGTGGCTCTTAACATAAAACAAGTCATACAAAATGTAAAGGGCCCACAACCCTGAAAGGATAAGCAGGATGGATGCCTGGATGGATGGATGGACAAGAGACATGTTCTTTAACGTCTCAGGCAGGAAACATGATAACTTATCTACAAAGAAAACCTCCTTTCAGGTTTTCCTAGTTTATTCAGGAGTCCGGGACGGTAATTTGCCAACTCAGTCGGAGGGAACCAATGAGCAGGCACGACCGGAACGCTCAGGTGGAGGACAATCAGCTGTTATTGAGAAGACAGGCGGGACAAACAAAGAAATGCAGAGGAGGAAATAGAAACAAGCAAGAACTCAGCCCCCACCTGACATTAAACAGTTCCTAATAAGGAGGCTCTAGAGATCACAGATGCATCCTGGGTTAGGTTGACTAAACCTTTGATGCACAACCTGTGATGTGAACGATCACAACAGATAAGCGTCCGGTTTGGGTCACACGAGATGGAGAGAAGAGTTGGCTGTGTTTTTAAATTACTGTGCAATGACACGACATCTGTTCAGTTTGAACCAGAAACGTTTCCTCCAGGTCGGTGAACTCCTGAACCCTGTGCTGCGACTCACTGTACACAAGAAAACACGAGAAAAAGCGGGTTTTTCCCACGTCCGCCAGTTCCCTAAATCGGCCATATTTAGGCAACTGATTCTACGAGCGTGCGGAATTTGGGACAACTCCATTTACTCAATTTTACTCGGAGTTTGACTGACGATCTAAAGGAGGATGTAAATCAGGCTTATGCAGCAGTTTGGTCAATTATATTCCACACTCAGTCAAGGCTTAAATTTCTTCTAATGTAATTACATCTTTTTTGTGTGTTTATATCGAAAACAGAATATAGAATTGGCAGAATCTGTATTTACCCCTAAATTGTTGGATTTTGCGGCTGCAGCTCTACAGGCCTTCTCATTCATTCCCTACACAACCCAGAAGTCATGAGGGAGGAAGTTCTCCCTGTATTAGAGATGAATTGTGGATGTGTGTGTTTGTGTTTGTGTGTGTGTGCGTGGCTATAGGGGGGCAGGTGTTTTCAGCGCCTCACCACCTCATAGAGATCCAAACCTCGGCCTCCACTGGCTCTGGCCCTCTCTAAATGATGGATGGGCAGCTTAGCCGGGCTCATGTCTCTGCAGCGAGCCATCAGGACACAAGGGCCATGAGAAGTAATCCCGTCTTCCACTGGCACCCGGCTCAGTGTGGTATTACGTGCCCTTGAGCTGTCCTCTCACACACACGCACACACACCCTGCATCATTTACCACTCACACACTCGCACATCACTCACAGGGGAGGTCACAGGGGCCACGTGTGACACAGAGCAGGGGGCGGGGCTTGTGTGCATGTGAATGAAATGTGAGCAAAATGCGCTTGAGGGTAATGAGCGGCGCTTGTTGGCTTGAGGATAAACAGAGATTGCGACAGCAGTGGGTTTAGCATCGCTCCCAGGGAAGCGTGGATCACAGATAGAGCTGCTGACGACACTGTGGTGAAACAGGTAACAAGAAAACATGCAACACTTTCATTCACGTCCACAGAACGATTCCGGTGGTGTCAGGATTACGTGGGAGAGGATGTTGCATCAGTGAATAAAGATTGCTTCATGCGTTAATCCTGCTTGTGGTTACTGACAGATCCTGATGTTTGGAAACAGTAGCCTACGGTTTGCTGCTGTTTCTGTTTAACTCTATATTTCAAAACAGTGCATGATGTCATCACATCAGTCGGTTTGCACGTTGAGGCAAGCTCAGCATTTCTCTGGACCACGACCTCAGGTTTTCGTTTTTCTCAGTTGTGCTGCATAAGCATCACGTTAACTGACGTATTTACTGTCATGACGTGAAAAGTGAGGCCACACCTGTCATGATCACCCCCTGGTGGCTGGCTGCAGAACCTCCACGTGGGAGGGTCCGACATCGATCAATTAATCAATCAAATTTTATTTGTATAGCCCATATTCACAAATCACAATTTGTCTCATAGGGCTTTAACATGGTGTGACATCCTCTGTCCTTAACCCTCAGCAAGAGTAAGGAAAAACTACTAAAAACCCTTTTAGGTAAAAATACATAGAAACCTCAGTGAGCCACATGAGGGATCCCTCTCCCAGGACGGACAGAAGTGCAATAGATGTCAAGTGTAGGAAAACATCACCAAGATAAAGGTTTTAGCAGAAATGATGAGGGTAAACATTTTGAAGGATAACTTCAATACTATATATCAAGCAGTCCTGCTGCAATCATAGACATGTTTGTCCAAGTGTTCATGTTTCTGATCGGGAACTCCATCGCCTCACACCCCGATCAATCAAGCTTCAAATAATGTCAAAAAACTTGACATGGACTCGTGTCCCTGATATTTTTGTCCGATGGAAGGAAGAGGAGATGCGTCGTCCATTTTTATTTACATCCTAACGAACGAGTTTGTTTCTCCAAACTCGTCATGCATGAGTGTGAAGCTGCAACAGCAGGTTGTGTTCCCCATTGCACACAGATTCAGTTTGAATAGATTTCCAATGCAAACGTGTTTATAAAAGCTTTACACTATTGTATCGAACACTAAATATCGATATTGGACGATTCTGCAGATTGTTCTTTACGTCCTTTGCAGACGCTTCAGTGCACAAGGACAGAACGAGTTCACACAGGAAAATCTAAAATGTTTATACCTGAATGAAATGCCCCAACTCGAGGAGGTATAAGGAAGGGGGGGCATTTGTCTGTCCCACTGTCTTTAGTGATGTGTCTGGGGTCAGTTACATTCACTATGGGGGGTTTTCCTCCGTGTGTGACAGCAGACGAGACGCCACCCCGGACATTTGTCCCTCGACCTTCATCTGATTAAGCTTTGACAGACTGCAAACAGCTGGGGAACTTTCAGTACCTCTAAAATAAGACCCGCCCCCCCGTCAGGCCCTTCATATATTGCCCCGCTGACCTGCACCACGTGACCTGAGCGCTGCAGGGTATTTTTAGGGTCTGGGCAAACCTCGAAGGATACACCATTTTTAATTCTAACACTTTCTGCAAGCAGGACTTCTGGTGTTCGTATGCTTGGTTTCTATTTTGTTGATGTTCTGATGAGTGCTTTTCAGTTTTACACTCATTTATTCTCTGCTTTGAATTTCAGAATTAGAGTAAAACTGTTACTTTTACTTCACTTTACGTATTTAACAGCTCACTAGTTTAGTTTAAGATGCAATAGTAAATAGAAAACCTGTGGATTTTGGACTTGTCTCAAAAAACAGGCAACATGAAGAGGTCACCTTGATTTTTTTTTTTCATTTTTTAGGCAAAATGATTCACCAATGGATTCTGAAAATAATCAGCAGGTTGATGAATACATGAATAATGAGCAGACCCTTAAAATCCTTATGAAACCTGCGACCTCCAGCTGGACGGAGTATAAAAGACACCACACTTCTCCTGAGCAAAAAACGTTTTTTTTTATTTCTCGTTGAAAGGAACTTGGTAGAATATTACAGCAGAACACACATGACTGAAACAGCTGCCATTTCACGTAACACAGTACAGGAAGAAGGATGTAGTTCAATCTCATGTGTAATATTATATATAGTATATTTATATCAATAGAAAAGAAAGAAAAAAAAAACTATTGCTCCCAGATATTGAGTATTTTTTTTGTCATATGGCATGTCTCTGCTGTGTTGAAATGGGTAAAGTAAAATTCAACGAGAGGTTTACACACCGAAGGAAGCGGGACGATGAAGGTGACGTTCCCCAAAGCACGGGAAGTCGGTGGCTTATTTTTTTTTATTATTACGCTGAGAAGTTAACTTTAAACCTTTTTTTTTCTCTGTTGCAATATAGAAATAAAACTTGAAACCGCTCTCAGAACAAAAAATCAGGATAAATACCATCATACAGCAATCAGAGTATGCAAAAGAAAAGAACACAAGGCAGCTCCGCGCAAGAGCAGGCATGCAAAAATTATCATATTTTTAAAAGGAGCACTAAAGACAAAAAGTTGATGACTGTGGGTGTTTATTTTTGCGCCGTATGGCAACTGATGGAAAGCCAGTTTATGACAAACATGGTAAAAACGTGTGGACTGAAACGAGGGGACAACTCGATGCTCTGTAAAGTGAACTGGAGTGCTGAGTGTTTGCTGACAAACTACTTCAATGAAGTCGTTTTCTAGAAATTGCTATAACATACTTTGTTATCAATTTGATGTACTCTTTTTTTTGTTTTTGTTATTTCCTCTAAGGAATAAAAGAAAAGGTTAGGAAAAAAGCAGGTATGAAATATCACCCTGGACAGTTGCATCCAAGTTTAGTGTTTTAAATAAGCCACTTTAGGCAGCGTTATCTTATAAATGTCTCATGTTCCTAAGACATATTTCAATATATCTCTTTTGAAAAATAAGTCTATCTATACTTGATCTTTTTAGTAAGTAAATCTCTTCCAGTATATATTTTTCTATAAGTACAGCACCCCACTGTGGGTTGTGTATTTTCCAAAAGCACCAAATTTTTCTTACAATCGGACTGAATGTTACTTCAGTCATTAATGGTCTGAGTTCAGGATTTAAAGGATCCAAATAGCGCATCCTAAATATGTCAACGAGGTCAGTGTGCCTCGGGACTGTAGCTCAAGCTTTAACTCGGAAAACCGTGGCCAGTGCTAAGAGGCCTGAGCTCGCCGCGTCTCCGTCGACCAAAGGGTCACGGGGGTCAAACGAGGCCCTGCATCATCTGAAACAGCATCAGTTGCCACAGATCTGCACCCAGGACCTCGAGAAAATGCTGATACACCCCCCCCCGCCCCAAAAAGACGGACGGGCTTTGCCACGTGTGAGCAGGCCTCTCCACACTTCAGCTGTCGGAGCAGGAGGTCAGCACCTGAGGGAGGGAGCGAGGGAAGAAGGAAGGGACATCATTTGGACTTATCTGGAGTGTCCAGGGAATCCAAACGAGTCGTGTGCTTGTAGCAGGTCACCCCGTGGGACCTCTCGGGGACTAGAGGTCGTCCTGTGGTGCCAGGGATTGCCCCCCCCCCCCTCATACAGCTGAAGACCGTGGCTCTGAGTGTTGTGGGTCTGTCTGGACGACCGTATGTTACAGGTCACTTCAGACAAATGAACACACACAGCCATGGTGGGTGATGCAGGCGTCTCACTCCCACTCTGCACCTGCTGGTCGGAGTGGGACGCACTTCCTCCTCATCACGGGTCAGCGCCAGGTGAGCTCTTGCCATTGGGTATCAACCAGGAAGTGAGGCTGCGTGGTCGTTGTCAAACTTAATTTGCTGGGCTACACGTGTGAGGTTTTCTAATGGACAATCTATATATATAGATATATATTCATATATAATATTCTTTATCAATGGGGTGGGGTCTCATACAGGAGCTGACTACTGTCTGCACTCATTTAGCTATAACATCCACCTACACTTTAGGACATGAATCTCTTATATAGACAGTAATTTCTCAGTCAAATATACTTTTTATGTTACTCCGTTGTTTTTTTTTCGTCATGCACAGAATAGTCGTTCATCTCTCTCTCTTGTTTATCTCCAGACTTTGCATCACGTTTTCAGCTTCATCACAAGTGGCCTCCTCCGCTCCATCAGTCGTCGTCCACGTCGTCGCCCTCCGACTCCTCTCCGGTCCTCCTCTCGTACATCTTCTCCCGGTGCCTCTCCTGGATCTCCTTCATCTCCTCGGCGTAGCGGCTGAACGCTCCCCCGAACTTGCCCCACGCCTTGAAGGGGATCGTGATAGAGTTTCTGTAACTGGGCTTCACCTCGCTCACCCGCAGGAACACTCCGTACTTGTTGGAGCCCACATCGAAGAAGAACCGCTTGGAGTCCACCATGATGGAGGTGCCCTCCGGGAGCACGCTGAAGCCCCCGGGCCCTGCTCCGCCGGCCAGCTCCTCCTCGTCACCGCCGTAGTCGTCGATCAACTTGGCCAAAGCGTCGCGGAACTCGATCAAGCCCTGGGCCGGGAGGGCGATGGTCTGCCCGGTCTGCAGCCCGGACCCGGGGAGGCCACCGGCTCCCACGCCGAACCCGGGCCCTCGGTTGACGGTCTGCCGGATCCGGAGGAAGCGGCCCCGCTGGTTCTCCTTGAGGTCGAGGTAGTATTTACGGTTCTCCCGCACCAGGAACTCGCTCTTCAGGGCCCGCCGAGGCCCGGTGTCCTCCCCGCCGGAGGACTGCGCGATCTGCTCCGGGCTGCTGGGCCCCAGCTGGGCGTAGTGCTCGATGAAGTCCCCCAGGTAGTCGCGGAACTCCGCCGCCACGGACATGGAGAGGGTCAGGCGGCTTTTCGAGCCCCCGGCGCCGACCTCCGCGATCTTGATGAACCGGCCTTTGGCGTTCTGCTTCACATCGAGGTAGAACCGCTTGTTCTGGATGTCCAGCCGCTTGGAGGCCAGCTCCTGGGTCTCCGCGTCCCGCTGGTAGTGCTGGAACCCGCCGCCTCCTCCACTACCTCCACCTCCTCCTCCACTACCACCTCCTCCACTGCCTCCACCTCCTCCACTGCCTCCTCCGCCTCCTCCGCCGCCGCGCTCGCTGCCACTGTCCCCATCCGCCATCTTCGCCACCAGCAGCCCGTTCTCTACCTTCTCTGACCCCCACTTCCGCCTTCAGGAAACCGGACGCAGATCCGCGAGCTCTCATTGGCCCCTCCTGCTGCCAATCACACCAACAACCGTAATCCCCAGGTTTCCATTCGCCGGTTCACCTGTCAGTCAAAAACAACGTCCCCGCCCCCTTGACAGCACATACACACTCCTCTCTCCTCCGCGGGAGTTTAATACACTCAGCTGGACTCGATTGACTGACTTTCACTGAGATTCCACACGTCCTCCCTCTGTCGGTGAGGACGTGTTGAATCTAACCTTAACCCAAGTGTCGAACAACTGATATTTAAGAGTAAATCCAACCCGCTGCCTGTGTGTTGTGTGTGTTTTCAGGGGCGGAAGGACACGCTCGTAGTCCCGCCTACTTGTTGGTGCCGTGCGCAAAGGCGGAAGGTGTGGGGGATGGGTGACCGCCCTGCAAGCCCGCTTCCGATTGGTCGACGCCGGGATTCGAAGCAGCAACGCCCGCTCCCATTGGCCCGCAGGACTCCCACGAGGGCTCGCATGCCAAAGCTTTGCGAGAGGCTTTATTGTTTCTTCGCTTTCGGAGATTTCGCGTTTTCCGTCCGCTCGCTTCTTCAATCAAACCCGGGAAAATGGTAGGTGCTCCCCGGCTGCTGGAGGAGGGGGGGCGGTGGGTCCGTGGGGCTACCGGGAGAACGAGCCGGCTACCGGGGTGAACCGGGGGCGGTGTGCTTAACAAGAAATACAAAATAAAAAAGAGCTCGCTAAGGAGCTAAGTGTCAGCTAGCTTAGCATTAGCATTAGCATAAGAAGTGCGGTGTTTGTAGTGTGGTTTTTCCCGGTAAATCCCTGGATGATGTTTGTTCATGTGTGTTTTCCTTCGGATGGAAGCCTGAGTGAAGCGGGAACTTTGTGGGTAGAACGCGTTCTGCGGGTCGGTGTAGCCTCTGGGGCTAGCAACCGTTAGCATGCTAAGTTTAGCCACTCAACGGTCGGAGTGTTGATCGCACGTCTTCGGTAATATGTGGGTAAACTTTGTGTGTGTGTGTGTGGGGGGGGTGTTTTAAGGGGAATCGACCGAGTGGCTTTTTTTTTTTATTTACGTGCACGAATCAGTGAGTTGAACTTTTTTTCCCCCTCCGGTTAAAATCCACGAATGTAAAAACTTGACCGGGTGTCCCGCTGTTATCCCGCGGGGTCACCAGCTGTCAGCTCCCGGTGTGTCACCGTGAGAATCCCCCGCTGGAGGCTGTCACCTTCACCGGGCTTTTACCCCCCGTGTGGGGGGGTTCATGTCCCGCCACCACCGCCCATCTGTCGTTTGTTGTGTTTTATTTCGCCTTGGCGGGAAAAGCGGTGACAGTTGAACCGGGAATCCGCACCGTTGATCCTCCGGCGGGTTTTTGTTCGAATCCCACCGTCTCATTAGTCGAGTTTCTGATTTGAAACCGAACCACACCTCAGAGGTGATGATGCTTCCGCGATCAGTGGAAATCTGAGATGCAGCAGCAGTGTTTACTTTCTGTTCCCGCGGCTGCTTGAAAAGTTTTAAATTAAAACGGTCTAAAAACATGTGATTGAAAACGAGTCGAATGTTCAAGTCAATGGAACTTTATCTGCAAACCAACTTATAACAATAATACAATAGTGTGTGATGGAAGTTATTTATTCTCATTTCAGTGTAACCTTCTCACTGTTATTCTGATATCTTCTTACGCCTTACGCGTATTAATGAAATCTTTATGGAATTCAAGCCTCGTCAATTGGAAAGCTTATTGTTTTTGTTATTTCCTTCCTACAACAGGCTGGTGGTAAAGCAGGAAAAGACAGCGGCAAAGCCAAGGCGAAAGCAGTGTCCCGCTCCCAAAGGGCTGGACTGCAGGTGAGTCCCTTCACTCATATTGCTTTATGTCGTGCTATTTGATTTGACTCGTAACCGCTGTCTCGTGTCTTGTCTCCTGCCAGTTCCCAGTGGGTCGTATCCACAGGCACTTGAAAACTCGCACCACCAGCCACGGTCGTGTAGGAGCCACCGCAGCTGTGTACAGCGCTGCTATCCTCGAGTACCTCACCGCTGAAGTAAGCCTTCGCCGCACCGTGCACATTCCTGGTTAACGGTAGAGGATGTGACATCATCTGCGAGGTGTTTCCACCGATTTGCTCACGTCTTGTTTTGTTCCCAGGTACTAGAGTTGGCGGGCAACGCCTCCAAAGACTTGAAGGTGAAGCGTATCACTCCCCGTCACTTGCAGCTCGCCATCCGTGGAGACGAGGAGTTGGACTCCCTCATCAAGGCAACTATTGCTGGAGGAGGTAAGCGGAGGAATACTGTTGGTTTATTACTTGTGTATTTGCTTCTTCTTCATCAGTCTTTGTTTAAGACGTCTCATCTCACCGACTCTTGTTTGTTTTCAGGTGTCATTCCCCACATCCACAAATCCCTCATCGGGAAGAAGGGCCAGCAGAAGACTGCATAGACGCCATGTTGACCAGAAGTTTTTGGGCTTGGATCGGACCAGGAGTTCACATTTGTTCTTTTTTATTAATATTATAGCAAACGAAGAGTGATTGTTAGGCTTTGTGTTGTTATATTTTCCCATAACTAGAAAAAGTACAGTAAACCCCTTAACGACAAAAAAAAACCCCTTTGTATGTTATTGTAGAACGTTTGACTGGGGGAGTTCGTGATTATTTTCAGTGGTGACAGTGAATTTGTTTGATTGGCCTGGGACTCTGTAATGTTTTATACTGAAAAAGAAATTGTTAAAGCATTTTTTATATAAAAAAAAAAAACTTGCTTTGTGGTTATTTTCTTGAAGTTACGATATTTACTATAATACAAGTTTTTAAGGAGCAGAGATTTTTGAACAGCAAATTAGTGAACAGCTAACTGAGATGGTGCTTATTTTCCTTTTGACTCACTGTAATCTTTTGAACTGCACAACCATAGTGTTGTATTAAAATAATTTTTTACATTAAAATGGAAAAACCGTCATTGCGATCATCTGCTGCATTTTTTTGTGCTGATGTTTCTGAAGGTGTTCGACTTTCTTATTACACTTTGAGTTTCAGCCGCTGTGCACGTTTGCATTACTGCTAGTAAAGCATTGTCATTTGTCAACTATCAACTAAGAAAGTTAGCGCCCAGATATTTAAAACATTCCTGTGCTTCGTTCATGCTCCCACATGAAGTCCATGATATTTTAGTTAAGTAAGTAAAGAGCTTAGAGTCTTTTAAAAGCTTCATGTTCAAGGAAATTACTTTGCGTATTTTATCTTTGATTAAATAACATTTGCATGTTGTCCTTGGCTTGAAGACCCTACTTGAAATTATTTTTGCTGTTCTGAATTTTGTAAGTTTTATACGTGAGGTGCTATGACTGTCCAACAATACACAAACAAAACTACAACATGGTTTTCAGTTAGTTTTTTCAGTGCACGTGTTTTAGATTTTTTTTTTCTCAAGAGAAAAAACAGATGTGGATGCTTTGATGACTCATAACGAGAGTTCCGCAAATTTACCCATGAAACTGAATGCACTCTGAGATTAGAACACATCTCATTTCTCAGACCAATTTTTTAATTTGTGTGGAGTTTATGACTAAATAAATATTGACTTATTGCAACGTGACTTTTCCAACAGCAGCCATTGAACCTGTCATGCAAATTTATAATTTAACAGGAGGGGGAGCCACTGTCCTCCCAATAACACCTTTCTGGAAAAGACATAAGAATGAAATAAGAATGTGATGATATAACATTTATATACAAAAACCTTCCTTCAATCAAACTGATCTGCGATATGAAAATAACTCAGATAGCAAAGTGGACTTTGGCAAAACTAGAGGGAACAAGGTTTGAAGAAAAACTTCATAAGCAAAACTTCTAACTTATTTATTAATAAACATATGTAGCAGCAGCCACTTTATAAACACCAGAGTGTGTTCTGTGTTGGAAATTCCTGTGTTGAGTCTTTTTTTCTCTTTAGCTGCCGAAGACATTGGATTACATGAATAAGATGGATGCAAATTATAATTTTACACTGAGTTCAAAAGTTCAAAGATAACAGAACAGAGTTCTTTTTAAAATGTTACCTCCAAACATCCTCGTTGAAATGTGATGAACAGAAACATGCTGGAGTCAGTTCATCTGCGATCGAGAGGAAATGATTTTGATGCAGAGTTGTGGAGAAAATGAATAAATATGTAATACTTAAACAGTCAAAATAATATGAAAACTCCCGGAACAACAGAGATTGGACAAGTCTCTGAATGATCTTCTACCTGAGAAGACACATTTAAATCTATATATAACATTTAAGTGTATTTAAATAAACCGAGTGTTGAGCAGGATCTGTCAGACATCGACTATGATATTCATAATCATCTGAAACTAAGAAGAGCATCTGTGGTTCGATTCCCGGCTCCTACTCTCTTTGTGCCGAAGTGTCCTTGTTCAAGACACTGAACCCTCAAACCTGTTTAAAATGTATATAAAAAGTGCAGTGGATAACGCTGCATGAGTGTGTGTGTGTCAGTGGGTCAATAAAGTGTAAAATAGGTCCACACACACACACACACACACACACACACACACACACACACACACACACACACACACACACACACATTGGCATAATGCATTCCCTAAAGCACTTTAGCAATCAACTAAATGCCTCACTAACCTAAGACTTCAAAGTGACAGAGGCTGCAGACTCTTGGAGGCAGCTGTTGATTCCTTAGTGTACAAAGCATCATCATCATCACAGCTCCACCACGAAACCGCACAGAACATGTCTCACACCATATTTGCTGCAGTTTTCTGAGAAACCTGCACACTCACATGATGCCCTGCAGCTGTTTTACTGCACTAGCAAGGACATGTCAGCTGCTGGTGGTGAGAATCATGTGATCAACTTTATTTATCCCCAGCGTCTGCGATCTCAAGGCTGAAACATGTCAGTCGTGCCCTGTCTGCTATTTATTGCTCCTTGTGCTACATACGTGTCACTGGAGGGAAGCTAGTTCCAGCTAAATACAATTACTTAAAATAATAACGTATTATATTTTATTAAAGTTTGTAGATTGTAATGAATCTGCACTAAATTGAACACTCTTCTAAATATCAGTCCACTAAATATCTGATTGTTTTCTTCAAGATCATTTAATTGAACGTCGGATGTCACATTTATAAAGAAAGACAAATTAAGTTGATTCTGGACCCAAACATTAAGGAATATGTAATTTAATGACAGAAATAGGTGACAGGTTGTGAAATACACGTTTATTTTCATGATTGGAGTTATTTAAGATTAAATCCCTCTCATGTCTGAGTCTTGCTCCAACTGAAGGTTAAAGAACCATTATCACTTATGAGGAGTCTCATTAACTTCTCAACTTTAAAGACTTTAAGTTTACTTTGATTTTCTCTGCCTCATCTCGTTATGTCCTTTCCT
Organism: Limanda limanda; assembly: GCF_963576545.1. Lineage (NCBI taxonomy): Eukaryota > Metazoa > Chordata > Actinopteri > Pleuronectiformes > Pleuronectidae > Limanda > Limanda limanda. The sequence continues at coordinate 24,977,433 of NC_083640.1, read as the reverse complement.
GTCTCTGCTGAGCGCGGCGTCAGAACATCTCTTTATTAAATCATCTATAAACAAAGTGCGAGAAATGTTCACAGCCGTTTATTCACAGCTCGGTTTGCTCTGGTCTGACTCAGAGGTGTAATGACTCTGAGATGATAGAAACAGCAGCGGCTCGTGGCAAGAGGATCTTATTACCACACCAACAGAACTGACCTTTAGCAAAAATCTCATCAACGCCTCTGCACCCACAGCAGAACAACAATAAAATCAGATCTGAGTCGCACCTTTTCGTTATGTACATTTTGTCCAATAACCTGAAGGAACAGAACATTCAGAAACCCATGCTAGTGGCTCTGTGTTTGTATATTACATCATAGACTGTATAGATGTTCTCAGACATGGCCTGTGGAGGATGTCTCCAAGGTTCAGACTTTCAGAAGGAGGATCTTTTCTTCTCACATTGACATGAAGGTTATCATGATCTGGGGGAACAGAGTCGAACATCCAGGACAATTACTTGATTCACATGAAATGCATGAACAAAAACAACATTCGATCCCTTTTACCAGCTAACGACATCTTCTGAAATCACTCTCGGGTCAAGACAAAGTTGGTGAAGGAAACTGCTGCAAACTCAGGAGCCCCTGACCCAGGAGAGAGATGTTTCCCTGATCAAACGGGACATCACATGCATTGTCCACATGAGTGCGAGCCTCTGCAGGAGCACATGAAAGCTGCAGCAGCCTCACATCTTCAAAGAGCAGCAATCATTTGTTTATTCTTACATCTCTGTCTTTAGACGTTCCTCCGGAGGCCGGTGGGAGGGTGACAGCCGGGAGTCGCCCGTCAGCTCCAGTTTTCTGCTGCAGCCGAGAGGAGACGCCTGAAATGCAGCTTTGAAAAAAACAAACTGGGGGCAGCGTTTGAGTTATGATCCAGAAACATGTGTTTTACTGGTTTTATGACACATCATGTTTGCTGCAGTGGATTTTCTGGAGGAAAGAGAAGCATCACAGCAACAGTGATGGTTTTTTAAATGTATTGATGCAGCTCTGATCACTGTTGTACACTTTAGATTGCAGGAGGTAAAGTGTAAAAACACCAGACACAGACTGTTTATAAAGATGAAGAACAAACTCTCCAATCTCTCTTTAACTTTGGCTTTAATTAGTAATTTGATGCGATAAGAATGAGGCGAGACATCGTGATTGACAGAATGACTCGTGAATGGTCGAGTATCTGTGAGAGCTCGACACCTCCAAAATGCATCAATCGGCACAAGATGGCAGCGTTTGTCCTCAGGATGCTTTTGGTTTGGGATATTTTTCATTTTCAAAATCAGAAAGAAAGAAAGAAAGTTCTCTGCAGAACAGTGGAATGTTGCTGGAGTCTTTTTAAACACATTGAAGACCAAAATCTCGGCTTTTTATTACAAGATTATATTTTCATCTGTGTTTGTTAATTGTTTGTTTTTCTCTCAGTTAGTTAGGAGACTGATATTTATGAGTGTGTGTGAATTAAATAGATAGATAGATAGATAGATAGATAGATAGATAGATAGATAGATAGATAGATAGATAGATAGATAGATAGATAGATAGATAGATAGATAGATAGATAGATAGATAGATAGATAGATAGATAGATAGATAGATAGATAGATAGATAGATAGATAGATAGATAGATAGATAGATAGATAGATAGATAGATAGATAGATAGATAGATAGATAGATAGATAGATAGATAGATAGATAGAAATAACTGTTTAAATCAGAACATGCACGGCCAAATAATCCATAATGTAAATGTTTATTAGTTGGAGCCACATGTTCAACTGTGTTTCACCCGACACATTTTATATTGTGACTGAGTGAGGCTGAAACAATGTCAGAGTTAAAAAACCAACCCACTTACCCCCTAATCCTCTGGTTTCATCTTTTAACGCTGATGTCACGACCTGTCACTAATCTAGTCTTTCCAGATGAAGTGAATTAAAGTAGGAAATCCTGTAAATGAAAGTGGGGATTCAAACACACACCCTCCAGGTGACCCGCAGGTTTGATTTGTTGCCGCGTGTGAGACAGGTGGTAATTCCTTGACAAGAGCAGCTCCGTGATGAAAGGAGAACGTGGGCTCACTTTGATGCTAAGCAACATGTTGGATATAACCTGACAGAGAACATCTTCATACACCTTGAGAGGGAGAGAGAGGAGCTTCCACTGAGGCTCTACCCCCGAGTTCCTGCGTTTGATGTTTTCAAACCCTTTTACACCTCATCACCGGGTTCAGACAGGAGACGGTTGGAATGAACACATTTATTAGAAGAACATACTCAAAAGAAACACAAGCTAGTCAACGTACTACATGTGTCTACTTGTTAACAGACTTTAGAAATTCTCACCAAATATCTGAAACTCAACCCAGTAAAATGACAGAAGAATGAAGTAAATTGAACTCAAACATTATTCCTAACACAAACAGCTGTTGAGAAAAATGAAAGTTCCGGTTTGATATTGTCGACATTGATTATTTTAAGCATGTAGAGTTCTTAGTGCAACAAATCATTTTATCTTTCCCCCACTTGTCTATTTCTATTTCTATCACTTGTCGATTCTGCACATGCTCTTGTAACAACCCACAGAAAAAGCACAAGCAGGTTTCTCTCAGTCTCAGACTTGTTGTTTGGCACGGCTGTCAGAGTTTTGTCCAGGGAGGCACCTGCATGGTCAAGGTCACAGTCTTGTTGGCGTCATGTTCACCAACAGCAGTTTGGATTCTCCAAATATCTTCACACACATTTGTGCCACAATTGCTGGCCTCATTAGAACCTGAGCAGGTACGAACAACAAGGGACTTCATCAGAACTCAAATCTCTCCACTCATCTACCGACAAAAAACACACAAACAACAGTTCTCTCTCTCCCTCTCAGTCCCTGAATGTGTTGGTGTCTCCACAGCGTCTCTACACCAGCGATCAGCACCAGGAAAACGACCGGCCCACCATTTCAAAGAACAACTTGTTGGGCTTCCTGAAGTATCGGCAGAGCTTCTTGAAGGCCTGGGTGCTCAGGGGCGCGTGCAGCCGGCCTTTCGACTCGTCCAGGCACTTGTCATGTCCTGCAGACAGGAGGCAGTAGAAGCCCTTGGTGGTGTTGTAGTAGAAGTTGTTGGGGCTGATCCTTGGCGGCAGGTCCAGAAACCTCTCGGCCTTTCTAAGCTCGGGAAACGGATCTCGAATGAGCGCGTCACCATCCACCACGTGGATCTGCTCCCTGGGGAAGACCTCCAGCCAGCGAGCCAAATGCAGGTGGTACAAGCTCCTCTGCAGCGCCTTGTAGCCGGTGTCGATGTGGCCCTTGTGCAGCAGGAGCTCCTCTAGAGGCAGGTAGGGCTTGTGGCGGGTCAGGCGGTTGTGAAGGACCTGGGTGTAGTCAGAAACCAGTCGTTCGGCCGGGTCCCGCACGATGAGGATCAGGCGAACGGCGGGATTCATGTCCCAGACACGTGCAGGGGCCTGAGGAGCTGCAAAGTAGCCGGGGGTCTTCTCCACTGTTAGCTGACCAGGGAGGGTGAGGGGCATCTGGGCTCGGTACCAGGCCAGGCCTCGGCGGAAGTGCTCCTCTATGTTGAAGTAGTGCACCTGACAGAAGGACAGAAGGTTGATTGGTTTGAATGAAGATACAGAACGAGTGGGAAACTTCCTGTCAGTTCCTGATGCAGTGGTTTTGAAATGTTGTTTTTATTGGTACTGAAAGGATTTGTAGGTTTTTCACGGGCTGTATAAATATTCAAGAAATTCCTTTCTGCAGAACTCTTCATCTTATTGGCTTCACACATTCGCCATGAGCTCTTTCCGGTGGCTAAATTACTGCAGGTTGCTTCTACAAGAGAGAAGGTTGCAACCAGCATCAACACAAACAAAACAGCCATCTCCCAACAGGCAGGTATAGAACAGACGCCAGCATAAAAGAAATTCTGCCTTTTTCATTTGACCCCATCTTGTCCAATCCAACTTTGAAATCCTCCCCTGGAGCTTCCCTGATTAGAATGTCTCTTCTTTCTACCTGTCATCATTCAAAACCATGAACCTCTACACACACACAGCCCATGCGTCGTCTCTACGCCTTTCTGCACTGATGAAGATGTAAGGTTCCTGCTCTGCTGGGGCGGCTGTCACTTGTAACTGGAATGACTGGTTTAATTGGGGAAATGGGAGGGAAACGACAGCACATCAGCGCTCCCATTAACTGCAGCGGTGAAACCGATTCATCATGGGGACGCACTCTTGCATCAGCTGTTCAGCTTCAGGATCAGGGTCAGTGCTACATCAGCTGATTGCCTCCTGGCTGACGTGTAACATCAGTTATCTACAGATGAAAAAGTGTGGCCTTCATAACTTCACTGTTCTCGTTACCGTGTGGCTGTTAAACAAATTTTACTCTGGATGGTTCTATAGAAATGCTTCCTGTAGAAGCTGTATACAGTTCTCTAATGGAGTTGGAGAAGTACAGTGATTGGCTGAGTCTGTGGTGACGGTGTTTTACCTCGGCCTTTGCCACCTCCACGCTCGGGTGCAGGTTGAGCATCTCCAGCAGGGCCCTGGTGCCGCCTTTCCGAACGCCGATGATAATGGCTCCGGGCAGCCGCTGCCGGGTGGCATTGTGAGAGGAGGAGGAAGAGGAGGATGAAGAGGAGTAGGCAGAGGAGTTGGAACCCCCGGAGCGTAATTCCCTTAAGCACACAGACAGCTGAGTCTGCAGCAACAGAAGCACCAGCAGCGCTAGTAGCACCGTCCACAGCATGGTGCCGCACACACACACTCAGAGGTGGAGTGCTGGTTATGTGCACACACTCATGAAGCTCCCAGACTTGTACGGATTTGTGCTCGTTATTAGTCAGCGGGGGGGCCTTAGGAGGGAGCTCTTCAATTTCACAACCTATGAGCCAAGAGACGAAAGGAAAAGGTTATTGGTTTGCTTTTGCTGTTTCCAGCACTTTCTTCTTTCACACAACACAAGCAGATCAACAACAACAATAACAATACATCTGGGAAGAATGCTGCAGATTAGAAACAAGTAATTTTTATGTCAATAGAATGAACTTCTTAAGATTCAGCAAAACCAACGGCTGAAGAAAGACAAGTGATCTTTTTTTATCAAAGTTATTCTAACATGACACATTTGAGAGACACCACAGCTGATGAGCCAGACACCAAAGTGTTGAATCATATAAATCCACAACAAACAAACCAAATACAGAGTTATACGTGTTGTGAGCTTCTGCCACAGCAGCCGCAGACTCTTCCTGAGACCGGTGAAACATAACGAAAGCAAAATCCCAAACAAACAATTGAATAATAGACTAAACAGAGCAGCCGCTGTTGGTAAAATGCAACAAAATCTGTAGAAATGCAAAAACTAAGAATAATATCAACAAATGGTCCTTATTGTCACAGACAATATGAAAAGATAAGCAGAAACAAGTCGTGGCTATTACAAAAACAGATACATGAATGGTGTTTGAGATTTGAATGATTGGTTTCACCTCTATTATTCATGAGCTTATTTATGTCTAGTGAATAGTTTTTTTATTGATTATTTCCAGTGATTTTCCAGACCTCATGTCTGAAAACAACTTAATGACAACATCAACTAGAAAAACATTCACTGTCAGACATTAACTTGCATTAAGATACAGGTTCTTGATTTTTAATAGATAGTAAGTAGATGGTAAATTATGTTTTAATTATATCTGAGGGTTGCTGAGTGCAGATTTTTGAGCTAAAGCAGGAACTTGAGCCGGTTGAATTTAAATCTGTAACACAACAGAGCAAAAACTGAAGATACCTCACTTTCCAGAAGCCTCTGTACGTGCAACTATTTGTGGATATTTGACCAGAATCAGTTTCAGCAGAGCTGCAGGTGCACTGACATGTTTCCTGTTTGATATTCTGCAGCAGAGCGTAACTTTTCATCTCACAGAGCTGCAGCAGTGGCTCCATTCATTCACGCCTGCTCGATGATTTCATGATCCCATACGTCTGAGATGCTCTTCACTCTAATATGCCATTTTATAAAAAGTCTCTGTCCGAGCACTTGCGGTTTCAGCTGAGACTGCAGGGCTGTGATGTGATTATGGCCTGAAGATTTTGAAATATTAATCTACATCTGAAGCAGCAGAGAGCAGCTGCATAGAAAATGAATGCCTCCATCAGGTTTGTGGTGTTTCCCCCCGGAGGAGCAGCAACACCCTTCTGAGTTCGGCCGAACCATTTTTAAAGTGGAGGAGTCGAGGTGTAGTGAATCCTGAACGCTGCAGTGTGTCTCCTGCTGCTGGCTTCAATCTGTATTCAGTGATGTTCCAGTCGGGATGTTTTTAGTGTGAGACAAACACATTTGCACAGATGCATTAAAGCAGTGAACTGATCTTATCATCTAAGACGGTTTTGCTTCAACTCAGCATCGGATTTCATCTCATCTGCTGCAGGAAAGAAGTGGAAACAGCTTCAGAGGGAAGATTCACACCCTGCACATGCACTGTATATTTATATATATATTTCTTACACTGCAATAATGGCACTTCAGGATGACGCATAATGACATAATGATGACGAGGGATCGATTAATCTAATGTGAGATGAAGGTCATGGCTCTAATCCTGAAACTGTAAAGGTGACCTGCAGTGATTGGACCAGAGCAAGAGAATCAGTCGTGAAGAGATCACATCAAATTTAACTCAACACTTCCTTGGGTAAGTTTGAAACTGCAAAGATGACAAGTTCTCGAGATATGTGTTCCTCATACAGACAGACAGATGGATATATCTATTAGATACTGATTCTGTATGTTGGTAAATATGCTGATTTGCTTCCTTGCCGAGAGTTAGATAGGAGGATTGTTACGACTCTCGTGTACACGTATGTTAAATATGAATCTGAGGCCAGAGTTCAGCTCAGTGCAAAGACTTGAAACAGGATGAAACTGTTGGATTAACTAAAGATGATGGATCCTTCATTGCTGTGGAATGGAAGGATTGGTCGGCAAGGAGGCTTTTTAAGGGGAAACCCTGCTGGGAATACTGGTCTAACGTGGGCTGCGGAGCTGGTGAAGACAATCGTCCACTATCAGAAGCACGGTGGTTCGATTGCCCAAACCCCAAATTGCCCTGATAGCTGTGCGCTGTATGAATGGTGCTGTACTGTATATGAATGTTTGTGTGAATGTGTGAGTGTGATTTGTCCTCTAAAGCTCTTTTAGACTAGAAGATGACTTTATAAAACAGTCCATTTACGTATAAAGCTTCTTTGGACGGGAGCGCCCAGTGTTTTCAGATGTTTGATTTCCAGTTTCACTCCCCCAACGCGAACGTGTCCTGTAAACCGCTCGCAGCTGTAATTCTACTTAATTAACACAACACACAGTTGTTAGTGGAACACTAAACTCTTCCTCTTGTTTTTCCGTTGGTCCCAGTGCTTTTCCTGTTGTTGTAGTTGTAAGTGTTGTTATTGTGCTGAAGCCGCCCCTGATGCGACTTATTAATTATTGTAACCATGTTCTGCTTTGGAGGAGGAACCCTGTCTAGCTTTGTTCCTGAAGCCGAGCGCTAATTGTACCTTCAGGGAGCGTCGCTGCACCCCCGACCTTCTGTGCTATCCCCCGGCTTGGAGACATTGTCGTCATCGATGTTGCAACCTTCTCCACCTCTGTCATCCTGTGGATGTGGTTCTTGTTTGTTGATGTAAAATAAATGTCTTTTCAGAGGCGTATATGAATAAATATTCATACAAATGTATTCATACTGAGAGTGTGTAACTAATGTTACAAATGTATACACATAAAATCACCTATATTACAGTAGAAATCCATAAACACTTTATAACGCTATATTTAAGATAAACTATGATAAGATAGGATAAGACAAAATAAGATAAGATAAGATAAGATAAATTAAGATAATCCTTTATTAGTCCCACAACGGGGACATTTGCAATATAAATATATTCCAATAACATAAACACCTGATTATATATCATCAAAGTCTAGAGGAGCCTCCAGTGTTGTTGCTTTATTTCTGAATAGTAGGAGGATTTTAAAACACGTCCCATGTGCAGGAGATATCTCCTTGATACATATTTGTATTGAAATATATTTCACTTTGCTCTGCGTCATTGTTTCCTGGCTACAGGCTCATAATATTATTTTGATAACGATGAGGCATGAGTAGGACGAGGTCTGTAACAACAGTGTTTTAAATGCTACTGGTGAAATATCTGCTGTCGTATGAACACAGAGAGTTTACCTGTGCAGTTAGTTAGAGTCTAAATGTGTGTGTGTGGGCAACTGAGACAAAGAGACTTTTGGGAGGTTTGTGCGTGTGTGTGTATGTGTGTGTGTGTGTGTGTGTGTGTGTGTGTGTGTGTGTGTGTGTGTGTGTGTCTGTGTGCTGCCCAGCGAGACACATGCCCTGTGTTAAGTGGTTGAGTGAGTCCCCTGGTGACTCCTCTGTAAGCAGGAATATTTCCCCGCTGTCGAGTTCGCTTCACTTCCACCTCGTGACCCTCCTCACCTCCTCCATCTCCTCCACCTCCTCCACCTCCTCCATCACCTCCTCCATCTCCTCCACCTCTTCCTTCCCTCCCGCTCACCTCTCACCTTTGTTCTCCGTCAGTTCTGTAACCCAGTTCGAATCCGTCCCTGTTAATGGGACAGCCAACAAACCCCAGCACTGTGTTAATGGGGATGCCCTGCAGCGGCCTCTTAGCTGCTCATAAATAAAACACAAACACACCTCTCTGTGCTGAAATGTCTTTTGAGTCAATAAACTTTTGATCTTTGTGAATTGAAAATGAGATTTAGGAATGAGAAGTGGCTCCGTGCATGTGTAATGTAACTTAAACCTCCACTTCCTTAATTTTTTCTGAAAAATATTTCGAAAAACATAATTTATTGACTTGATATAGGCTCATCTCAGTAAAATTCGTAGATAAAAATGTGGAATTTAATACTGTTTGTTGAAAATTGCCTGAAATGCAACAAAAATCCTTGAAATATACATAAATAAAGTCATTTCTAATGGAAAAAGACAATTGAATGAATTTCTTTTCTTCCAAAGAACATATTTTAGACTTTCATGCTTATATGTGTGTCTGTGTTTATTACTATTTCTATTTTATATTTATTTCCCTCGGTCTTAGCTCTGTGTGTACAGCTCTGAATTTATTTTTGAAGAGATGTTGCTCTAAAAACAACTTTTTTCTCCCTGCAGATGAAAACTGGCCATATTTAAGGATTCTAACTGAATTTAAGATACTTCATTGTGTGTCTTGTTGCTGTAAATGACACAAAATCAAAACAAACTGGCCGAATTCATTTGCGCCACTTGACGGCTGAGCTCTAAGTTAGCCTCTTAGCTTCTGCTTAATGAGGCTCACATGAGTCATTGCTAGTCCTCGTCTTTCCCACTCATTTGCTTCACGTGATTCGCATTAGCCCGGCATGGACGGGCAGAGCAAACAACAACAATCACAACAATGCCAGGACTGTCAATGATGCGTGAATTCTCCATATTGACGAACACGAGTTTCTCGCCAGGCCGCGGAAGATAGAGATGGCGAGAAAAGAGAGAACGAGAAAAAGAGGGGGGGGGAGGGTGGAGTGTAATTATCTGTGAAAGGCAGATGCTTTCATCTGCATTTTGGAGTCCCCATGCCTTATAAGTTTGTGTGTGTGTGAGTGTGTGTGTGTGTGTGTGTGTGTGTGTATCTTTTCTCATCTGCATGTGTGCAGCGCCTTTGCCTTTTGTGTGAGAGCACAGCGTGCGACTGCCTGTGATCCAGGCCCTTGGAAATATCTTCTTTTACCCAGCGATGGTATTTGGGTTGAGGGTGGGGGGGGTTGAGGATTATCCTGTACGGAGAAGCACAGGGTGGCAGGATGGGGGTGAGGTGCATTTGGTGTATGCGTGTGTCTGTGTGTGTGTGTGTGTCTGTGTGTGTGTGTGAGTGTGTGCTCTGCGGGAGGGTGTGTGTGTGAGGAAGCAGGGAACATTGTCCCTGTTGGGGGGGGCATGGTGGAACGCTCCAGATTGCCAAGGCTGTCACATCACCGAGGCTGTGAGAGACAGATAAAAACTTTCCGTGTCCTTCCCTCCTGTCTTTCGTCTTCCTCTCGTCCCCCCCCCCACCTCTCATTAATCTCTATCCTTCCTTTTTCTTTATTTGCCATATCCAACCTTCATGTCTTCAGCCATCTGTCTTTCTTTCCCTCCAAACTTCCACTCTCTCTCTCTTCCCTGTTGGTCTCCTGTACCTTCTTGAACCCGGCTCCCGCTCAACCAATCCCGCGCTCTGATCACAGCCACGGAGATGATTGCCTCGCAGAATAACAAAGGGAATGTAACGAGGCTGCTCCTATTTCCCATCTCGTTCCCATTACCCACGAGGAGAGGATGTGGCCAACACTCCGAGGGGGGTGTGTAATCAAAATAGATGAAGCCATCTGAGAGAGACGGGAATCAGTTATGCATCCAAATCGAGCCGACCATAGGCATTCGCTCCTGAGTTGTGGCACAGAAAAGACGGCAGAGAATGAAGAGCGGGAGTTTGGATAACTGGTTTGTGATGTTTGACGATGTATGGATAAAATAAAAAGAGAATCTTCCTCCTTCACCTGATCTCAGAATGATACAGAACTCTTTTTCAAGTCCAACAAAGTGCCCGATCTCCTGCCAGGTCCTTCAGAGTTCACAGATATACATGAAAGAAAGATGAGATGTGAATGAGAGAGTCAAAAAGAACTCGCCCGTCTCTCCATTGAAGTCGAGGAGCTTCACCTCCATCTGTGTGAGGAGGTGGAGGCGCCCGGCACCAGGTACTGAGCCCGAGGACAGATCTGCGTACACCGCCTGCACGGGTCGAGGGTTTGATCTTTTCCTGAGAGGTTCAAAGTAAAGACGAAGGCAGAACTGTCGAAGTGGGTCTTGACAAGAGCCGCTTCCTCTCTCTTTATCTCTCTCTCTCTCTCTCCCAGAAGTTTGTCTGCGCTGCCAAAGCTCATAAGAGCATTGTTAACATTATCATCTGCATTAGTAAAACACTCGCTGTGATTATGGCTCAGATCGGTTTATGCACAAAAACGACTCGGTCAGGGATAAGGAAACTTTATCGACGTGGTTATATGACAATCTGATGAGGCACTTTGTGCAGTATTATCTGTCTTTTATGTGTTATTGAATTTCAATTTCACATATAGGGAGGCTGTGTACTGCTGCAATGCCTGCGTATCTATCTTTCTCTCAAATGCCCAAGATAAAGTTCTCATAAGGAAGACGATAAAGGTGAATATCATATCCTGTCCTGTCCTAACCTATACAAACCTATCCTAACCTATCCTATCCTAACCTATACTAACCTAGCGTGTCCTGTCCTGTCTTGTCCTAACCTAACCTAACATTTCCCATCCTATTCTATACTAACCCATACTAATCTACTGTGTCCTATTCTGTACTATCCTGTCCTGTCCTAACCTAACCTAACCTAACCTAACCTAACCTAACCTATCCTACCCTAACCTATCCTACCCTGTCCTAATTTCCATTGATTGCTTGACATGCTTTTAAAAGTAATCATTATTGTACAGAAAACTGAATTGTGCATCAACCTGAACTCTACTGGCTGTGAAACTAGCATAGTTCAGCCTTAGCAGTTTAATCTGTTTATACAGAATGAAGCTCCACATCGCTGGCATGTTGTGAGTGAGCCTCCAGCTAGAAGCAGCAAATTAACTGTGTCCTTTCAGTGTGTTTACAGACGCAGCAGTGACAGACAGAAAGAGGAGGTCTCACTCCTCTTGAAATCCTCCCCTCACCTCCTGTAGGTTTATCCTTACTTGCAGGTTTTTATCTGTTTCTCTCTCTCTCTGTTTGACCTTCTCCGAGATCCGTCCGTCTTTTACCCATCACCCCCCCGCTGGTTTTCGATTAGACTCAGAAGAAAGAAACAAAACACACACACACACTCCGAGCCACCCAGAGGCCCACACCCTCCACAATCTCCCCCCCCCCCCAAATCATCTTACTCACTCACACATGCATAATACACAGATAGCGCCCTTCTCCTTCTGAACCCCCCCCCCTCGTTCTCCTTCCTGCATCGTCAGCCGAGCATGTTCCAAGATCTGGGTCAACCGCATTAAACACCAAAAACGTGCACACTCCCTCTCCGCCTCCTCCTCCGTGGTGTGTGTGTTACTACGTGAGTGTGAGGATGTGTGTGCAGAGTAAGTGGGGGTTGTAGTGTTGTTGTTTGTTAGAAAGTGACCCGGGGGGGTAGGGAGGGTCTCATTAGGAAATGCAGTTTTATTAAAGGAATCTTTGTGATGTGTTTGCATAGAAAAGCAAATTGTTTCTGTAATAGTGTGTTTGTGTTTATTTTGCTTTCTAATCAAAAGGGCTTTTGCATGAATGTATGATTGTCTCCACTGGCATGCACAACACACTTATGTCTGCCTGTCTGGGACGTGTGTGTGTGTGTGTGTATGTGTATGTATGTGTGTGGTTGTGTGTGTGTGTGTTTGCATGGCACAGTGCCCACCACCACCACATAATGGCCTTTACATTTAGAAAGGTGAGGGAGTTTGGCATCTCCTGAGTCACGATGAGACACATTTTCTGTGTCTTGATCTCGAACTGATCCTCCTCCTCCTCTTTCACACACTAAACAAACCATACACGTTCACTTTATGGGTTTAACCCTCCTGCAAAAATAGATCACAGTTTGAATCCAGGAGAACATGAGGATATGCAGTTACGGTTATTTCTGGTTTCAGAAAACCAAGATGGCGCAGGACGAAATGCTCAAGACGAGGTTTCAAAATATCAGAATCACAAACCAGTGAGTGATGTGAAGTGTGATGATATGTGTTACAGTTCTGCACTGAAACAGACACAATGATCTATATTTATAGACTTAAAGGGTTTATTGGGTTAAATCCGTGACCACTGCGCTGTGTCTTCATATGAATCAGTGTGACGCAGCCGATGGCTCTGGATCAGGAGGAAAGACCCCGACTGGGCCCCAAGATGTCAGGGACAAACACCCAGGTCTGACCAGCCTGTGGTGGACCCGCCTTAGAAGAGAGCGTCTTGTGATAAGAGGACGAAACGCCCGATGACACTAAGGTACACAGCTGATGATGCGTCATTCTGTACTTCCGACTGTAAACATCTATCCTTCATATTGCACAATCCTTTTTAGTGTTAGTAATTTTTTACCTATTTATATATATACTTGCACAAACACACCACAGCAAATTCCTTGTGTGTGTAAAACCTACTTGGAGATACACATCAAGTTAGTGTGGAAGACTTTCAAACATATAAAGGTATATTCTCCATTTTCTCTTGTAATATTAACATTGATGTGAGACGTGTATTTCGAAGAGATTATTCTTTCGCAGTATATATTCACGAGCCTTTGTTCATGTAATGAGCCACTGAACCATCACACGTATCATCATTAGAGGCTGAGCACTTCTAACGGCCTGATGCTGGAATCGCACCTGTCCTCAACTCCTCGGAGGCATAACACGTTATTTTATCTCCACAGCTTCACGGACCTCACACATGCTGCTTAATTCACACTCGCCTCCCACTGCTCCCTGGTTTACACACAGACACACACACACCCACCCACACACACACACCCACACACACACACACACACACACACACACACACACACACACACACACACACACACACACACACACACACACACACACACACACACACACACACGCGCACACACGCTTTCAGACACAACATATGTGGTCTCTCTCACAGTGACAGTGGCCCGACAGCTTGGCCTGACAGTGAGAGGAGCCTGACCCGTCAGAGTGGATTTAACCTGACTGTCGCTGAAGCAAAGCGGGACAGTTGAGGGGAACAGAGCAGTTCTGTGTGTGTGACTGTGAGTGTGTGTGTGTCTGTGTGTGTGCGTGTGTCTGTGTGTGTGTGTGTGTGTGTGTGTGTGTGTGTGTGTAAACCAGGGGGCTGAGAAGGATTTGGTTGCGTCCTTCTTAGCGCACGGGCAAGGTCAGCATCTTTCGGGGCAACAGACAACATAAGCCTGTTTTTTGGGATGAACTCAGTGTTATTCTGTTGACCATGTGTGTGTCACGCCTGTGCACATATGGGTGTCTGGATCGAGGGCAAGCTGACAGATGGGGGCAGGGAAGTTGTGTCTGGTCAATGTCATCACGGGCCAGTGAACCCAGATATTATCCGGGTCCTGAACTGTGGTTTTTCTGGGTTACACTGTGCAGGCAGAAGGGAAACAAAGAGCAAGTCGGGGAGTGGCAAGGGGAACACAAAGCCGATTGTGCTGATGGAGGAAGAGGAGGATTTGCAGGGTGGAGAAAGATGGGTAGAAAGCAGATGGAAGAGAAGGTGACGGACAGAGAGGGAAAGTAATGATATACCTGCATCATCAGGTGTGTTTGGGCTCCTGCTGGCAGCTTACCATGGCAACGAGTGTTTAGATCCCTCTCACCTGGGCAGAGGACCCCAGGGACGGGGGATTATTAAAGGGAGGAGGGTGGGAAGGATGGAAAAAGAGAGAAGGTGAGAAGCTGTGGAGAGACAATCAGGGGATGGAGGGAGGGAGGTGATGGCTACAGACGATGCCACAGTTGGTGTGGCGCTGGAGCCAAATGGTGCCCTAGAGCGACTGGGATAAGCCAAACTGGCTGCTGGTGGCTTCGCCGTCCAAAATGGATGATTCGTCTGAGTTGTATCTCAACTGTTCAGCATTAAATTCAACACAGACACACACAGACACACACAGACACACACAGACACACAGACACACACAGACACACACACAGAGACAGAGAGCTGGGTTAGCAGCTTTTTTAAAACTGCATCAGTCAGACACTGCTCCATCTGAGCGACCACTTTTCTATCACACAATAATGTTCGATTGTTGGCAATCCTCCAACAGCCGTAAATAACAAGAGGGATTTCAGGTGATGTATAAAGAGCCATAAAGTCTGCGTCAGGAAACATAACTAATGCTGCTCTGCATCTACTGGATTGGTAGTTAAACTTAGGGGATGTTAACGATATTGGAAATTGTCTGTGAAATTATGTTTTTTTCTCACCTTCAGTCACCAAAAGTGAATTAAAACAACTTTGAATATTTGATCGTCTCCCTGTGTGCATGTGTGTGTGCGTATGTGTGTGTGTGTGTGTGTGTGTGTGTGTGTGTGTGTGTGTGTGTGTGTGTGTGTGTGTGTGTGTGTGTGTGTGTGTGTGTATGTGTGTATACCAAACAACACATGGATGTATTGTGGATGTATACCGAACAAAGGGTATCACCAGATGGGGGGTGGGGTTCGGGTTGGTGTTAAAATGAGCTTTGCTACTGAGACCTGTTTGTACTTTATAAACTAAGTTTCCGCTAAATCCTGCCTGCCTACCCGGGACAGTAAAAACCCAAGGGATGTTTTAATTGACCCCCAATGCAAGTAGGATTTCTCTCAGTGCGGCCGATGTTCAGTCGAACTTGTTGTCCTTCTTTCTCCTCAATGAACTTGTTCTTTCTGCATCTTCACACTGGCTTAAAGTTGTGTATTTACGAATCACACTGGGTTAAGACATTTGAGCTTTCAGACACATTGTAACTGTGTGATAATGTGATTATTTATGTTCTTTAATTTACCAGTTGAAACAAGAAGAACAGGACGAGAACAAAAAACAATGTTCTGCAGTGGCTACAAATTAGACTCTGACTCAGACGCACAAACACATTGTGATGTAGTCGCACAACTTACGTTCTAATCGCTGCATCTGCTACGTGCTGCTATTTTCACAGAGCTCCACTGGTGGTGGATCCTTTCTGTCCCTTTCTTTCTCACATCCAAGTGTCCCATGGACTTTCCAGACGGACTCACTCATCCCTTCAACACACACACACAAACACACACACACATACACACACACTCACACACACAGACACACAAACACACACACGACATGGATGCACAACTTCAAACCCAGAAATAGTGGAAACGTTAACCCATCCCTCCACAGATACAGAAATCCATACACTATATCCATACACTTTCTCTTCAGATGCACACTGCACCTTCTCATTTGCACACATGTGTACACACACCATCACATTAACACACACATGCACACACACATGCACACATGCACACACACAGAGCGGACATGCGGTGCAGAGCAGGGGGCGGTTTTGATTAACAAAGCACTTTATGACTCCTAAATGGCCAAATTGTCTTGCTGCTTAACCCTCACACACGACCACCTTCCTCTGTCACACAACTGCACACACACACACACACACACACACACACACACACACACACACACACACACACACACACACACACACACACACACACACACACACACACACACACACACACACACACACACACACACACACAAACAAACCCAGCTTGTGATTCCAGCTTACTCCTACTGTCGGGAATCCATCAAGGTCACAACCGAACCCCAAAGATCTGCTCCTCCCTCTGGACTCTTTCTGTTTGTCCTCCGCGACCTCGCTTTGATATGTTTTTTTCGTACATTTTTTGGAGGCGGGCCAGTATTGGAGCTGAATGATTTTGTTACTGTGCAGCGCAGGACGATGTCTGAGAGATTGGGTTCATTGATTTCATTTGGCAGGACATCAGGAGGCGGGGGGGCGGAGGAGGTGCAGTCTATCAGTGTGGGACGGGACACGGGTTCAACAGATGTGAGTGTGAGGACGGCCACTGACCACTGTTTACACTTGAGTGGCGAGATATTTTGTGGGGCCTCTGTTGTAATTACGTTTTTTTTTGCATCTGAAAAGATGAGCGATGCTGATGGAGACAACAGTGGAAGATTGTTCAATGTTTTATTAATAACTTTGATAAAGATAAACCTTTTTTCTTGACCTTCGTTCTCCGAGTTATTACACATACTTCAACTTTCTGAGAATTCCTATGAGTTTGAATCTGTTGATATTTGAAGAAATGCAAAGTTTTTATTCAAGACCACACCCACACATCAATTCAATAGTCTTCTGACTCCTTAGTGTCTCTTAGACAGGTTGTGTTTGAAGTGTAGAACATTAATTGTAGTCATTTGTTGTTAATCATTGAAAAGAGCAGAATCCATGATTTCAACTTTCAAACCAAAACTGGAGCTTTAAAGTTGTGTTTCAGAAAGTTTAGTGTTTTGATCCCTGCATCTTCCAGATCAACTTGAATCATCTTAAAAGTCTCAAGAATAAACTCGTGTTGATGATGATAAACAGAAACTCACCTTGGAACAAAGTGAACAAACAGATGAGGCTGGAAAACAGGACAAGTTTCGGTTGATTTAAGGCATTAGAGTGTGACTGTGACTAGGTGAATTTGTATGTGTGTGTGTGTGTGTGTGTGTGTGTGTATGTGTGTGTGTGTGTGTGTGTGTGTGTGTGTGTGTGTGTGCAGCCTTGGGTGACCAACACCTCCAGACTTTCCACATTACGAAAAAACTTTGTTCCTCAAGTCCTGACAGAGAAGATACTGAGCCCATTAACAAAGGTAACACACTCTTTTACACACACAAACACACACTCTTTTACACACACAAACACACACACACACACACACACACACACACACACACACACACACACACACACACACACACACACACACACACACACACACACATATAGACAACTGCACAGAGAAATGCTGCTGTATGGACACATGCACATACCCAGGTTGCCAAATTGTGGGATTTTTTGAGTATATCACAGAGTGGAGGATTGCATGTGTGTGTGTGTCTGTGTGCGGGTGCATACATACACACCCTGGTTCACTGCGCTTCAGAGGAGGTACGTATGCACTCTGCTCATAAATAAAGACCATGCATTATTCATGGTTGCTCCTCCAGCTAATGCCCCTTAATGTGCCCAAACAGCCATAATGTACTCTGCTATCAAGGTGGCAGAGACCCCATCTCACACAGACACACACACACAGACACACACACACAGACACACACACACACACACACACACACACACACACACACACACACACACACACACACACACACACACACACACACAAACACACACACACACACACACACACACAGACACACACTCACACGTCAAACCGCTGCCCTGAGATTTGACACAACGTCTTTGTCGATGTCGCTCTCAGGCTCTAATCGTGCTCTCAAATTGTTCCATGTTCCTAATTTTCTTTTTTCAAAAAACCCCCATTTCATTTTTCACCCAAATTACCGGCGCTGTCTCGACATATTTCCGTCGAACTCTCCTCGATTTTGTCCCTAATTCTCTGCTGTCGCTGCTTCCATCTGTACCACTCCTCCCCCATAATGCTCCGTACTGTCTCTTTTTCTTTGTTTTGAAATGGGAAATATGCATCTGAGAACAGCTTGTGAAGATTCCTACTGTTCTTCCCCTCCTCATGGCCGGGGGGGCGGAGGAGGAGGAGGCGGGTGATAGCTCTCTGCACAATTAGGATTTTGTCTAAAAAAGAATTTGTAGCTGTGAAGCTCCAGCAGCGGAATATGAGAACGTAGCCTCCATCAGTTCGGTGGAAGCACAGAAAACAGTTTAGAGAACAGAAGACTGTGAAAAAGCATAAAATCAGTTGAAGGTGTGAAGCTTTATTGCGGCTGCTCTGCTTGTCTGCGTTTTATCGACAGTGCTTTATGCTCTAATCACTTTGTAATCGGTTTGCCTCGTTTACTGTCTGTGCTTTTAATTGCTGCGGCTGATTGTGATCCTACTTTGTTTTGGTCTGAGTGAAACACTCTAACTCTTCCGAAGTGTAAAATAACTCAAGTTTACACGTTTTTCTTTGCTGTGATAAACTATGAAAGCACGGGGCCTATTATTTTTACTATTATTCGCTCAGAAGACGCTCAGTCTGCTTTCTTCACTTCATTTTGATACTAATTAATTGATTAAAACATTCAGGGATAAAAACACAGCCCTGTAGCTTTATTTATTATTCATTTATGTATTGCACTTGTGTAGCCACACCCAACAGCAACGCAATATTCTACTACTCTTCCACTGATACATCGATTTTTTAGGAATATGAAACATTTCTGCAGGAAGCAAGGGAAAGGATTTTCAGACTTTTCTATTTTATTGATCTAAGCATGAGGTGAAAGTGCATTTAGAGCAATCACACTTTTACTAGTTTAACTGCTTGAAACGGGTTTACTGTGTCAGACCCATGGCTCAGTACAGTTGTACTTGGTTAATTAATCAATCATGGATGGGTTGTGGGTGTGACGATCAATGAACAGTGACATCTTCCCCTTTAAAGCCACATATGCAGAGCATGAAATTGGTCTGTACAGGTGTCGTCCTTTTTCGTATCGGTACGACTCTGTGGACACACCACACCATGTTGAAAAAATACAAGTGGAAGATGTTACGGAAAATGATAAACATAGGCGAACTTGTTTTTTTCCTTGGATGTAAGATAGGGCCCAAAAAGTCCAAACGTCCATAGTGTTCATTTTTGTGAAATTCGACTACAAACATTTCAAGGTCTGCAGTTTCTCGTTATCACGTAAGAAGCTGCTCTAAACAGTCATGCTCACTCTCCAACTCTCTTCAGAAAATCACGTAAAACACATTTTTCTTTGTCTTCCTTTCTCAGCATTTACTCGCATGACTGCTTCCTGTCTGATCTCTGTCAGTGAGTCATTTTACGTTATCGCTTCATTACCAGACGCGACACATCGACCTCTCACATGACCAGGATCGCTCACAGTTTGTGTTGAGACACACCGAACCCGCCCCCCTTATTCACACACACACACACACACACACACACACACACACACACACACACACACACACACACACACACACACACACACACACACACACAGACCAGACAATCACTCCATTCAGTCCTTCTCTCTCTCTGTCTGCTATGCTCAGATCTTTGTAAACACACTGAAGGTCAAAAACACAACATACACACACACACACACACACACACACACACACACACACACACACACACACACGCATACTGGTTTCCATGGTCTGCGGGCCTCGAACTTGTTGTCATCATCTGTGGGGACCACCCTTTCTAGAGGTATTTGAGGTATGAAAAAAATCAGGGGCACTAAAAAAAATTCTGTTAGTACATACACAACTTAAAATATCTAAATTTATGAAGTAGTATTTTGACTGTGCAAAATGGGGACCGAAGAAAAAACGGGTAGGTATGGCTGATGGGGACCTTATTTACATATCATTTGCATGACTCACACAACTTGTCATAAGACTGATGGGGACCTTGCTTCAATAACGCATTATTACATATATATATATATTACTACTGATACTGTAAGTCCTTCCATTATTACATTTGTTAGAGCAGTTTGTTTAGTCTAAACCAAAGAAGAAAAATCAATCTTGGCTCAGTTGTTGATAGATAATGTAGCGATATAACATGAGGCCTTTAAATGGTGATAGGGATGCAAAGCATCACTTTGCACAGAACATCTTGCTGTTAATGAACTCTGCCTTACAATGAAGCAGAATTTGATAGGACTATTAGTGTTATGCGGTTGAAGTGAATATTAACATATCAAACAGTGACATCTATCTACATCCGTACAAAGAATAAATCTTATTCAGTCAAATTTGTAAGATATTTTTAATTACAGCCAACTGCAGAGCAACAGCTTACTGCTATTCAATCACTTTCAAAATATTTGGTCGAATGAAAGACAAAATTCAAGTTATCTGAGTTTTAGGGAAAGACAGGATTTTTTGTAAACAAATAAAATCTCAAGTTTTACTGATCCTTCCTTTTAACATAACTCTTTTAGTAAAAAAATATATATATATATATATATTTTAGAATTTAAAATAACAAAAATGTTGGCTATTATTGGCACTTCAGAACAGAACAATGAAATACATTTTTTTTAAATGCCTTAGTCATAGTAAATATACATTTTCAGTAGACCAAGTTAGTATCTGCCATACCAGATAGGTGGTAATCTTCCTATTATTTACTAAATTTCCTCTTGTTGGCTGTAATGCGGTTATATATGTAGAATTTCACATTCTGCCAGCTCCGGTCATTAAGAGCTTCTGGTTCAGCTCTTATACACTTCTCACAGTCAAACTTTGCTGGAACAATACAAGATGTGATGAATCGATTCATGTGGCTTTCCACTGCCTCCACCTCTGTCTGCTTCCAGGGTGTTTTCTTCTTTTGGGCAGTTGTACCTTTAAGTGGTCAGAAAAACAAATTTGTAATGACAAAGTGTGTAAGAGTTATAATCCAAAGTTACAAGTTCTGTACAGTATAAACTAGCTTCTACAGTATAAGAAAACTAATTTATACAATTACATTGCCAAGAAAACACTGATTTGTGCATTCTGCCTGAAATGGTCAGTGGGAAAGAGGATTTTGATTCCATTTTCTTATAAGCTGTACATGCTGTGTTATATTAAAAAATAAACTGTTAATTCTGGTCACTGACATGGACTCACATTTACTGACATCAATTTCTCAAAATTGTCATGAAGACAATAATGTATTTATAAAATGTTGGATCTGTTGGATAAATAAACACAATGTACCCATTCACTCATTAATCTAACTAAATATGGATTTGTGAGTACCCAGGACAGGTGGTTGGTATAGGGGCTAGTTGTTGTTTGTATGTTTATACTATTAAAACTGTTACTGTTATGAGTCCTACTTTAAGCACCTAATAGACTATAGAATCAGCCTAAAAACCCTTTATCAGACTATTGCAGGCCTGAATATACAGATAAAACTAAATTAAATGGGTGCAGCAACAGTTATGCGGCAAAGTATTGGTGGCAACATCTTAAATGGGCAACACCGAAAACAGACTCTGATCTGGTCTTTTTTTTATGACTGCTATCTAACAAATTTGGCAATTTCTATATATTTCTAATATCCATGAAAGAAGCAAACATAATAAATACTGACATTAAAAAGACAAGAGGTACTACATGTCAAACGTTTACCTTTTGAGGAAGGCCTCATCGTACTGACTGGTTTTGGTTTATTGGGTGGTTGTGGCTGCATTTCATTCCTCTCAGTGGGAGGAAGTGACTCCTCTGCTGGTGGTGCTATAAAAGAAAAAAAAAAGAAGTAAAACTTTAACAACATTTTCCAGGGACAATTTTTAAATGACAAAAATATTAATTAACAGCTTTAACATGGTCGGGGATTTGAAGGTGTGCTGTTTCTTTTTCTGTTCCCATATGGCTGCTATGACACATTTTAAAACATTTGGACATTTCTATAATTAAAACACTAACAATTCATATAAAGAAAGAAGCATACATAATCAATACTGACATACAAAAGATAAAAGAGAAGTGTCATGAGTTCACCTATTGAGGAAGGCCTCATTCTGCAGGATTCTGAAGGTACCTCATCACTTGATGAGTGTGGATTTTGTCTCTTGGGTGGTTGTGGCAGCATTTCATCCCTTTCGGTATGAGGAAATGTCTCCTCTGTATGTGGTTCTATGAAAAAACAAAAAAAGAATTTCACTTTAAAGACATATATGTACTACAGAATAATGATAATACAAAATTGAAAATTCAGTTTAATTAATAAAAGTGTATTCAACCATTCAAGTGTTGAATACACTTGTATTTAAACTACATATTATTAAAAAGATGTATAAATAATGTTTGTTAATTTTTATTTTCGATTGATTTCGAGATAAATGTGCGTGTCAATGGGTGAATGACAAAGCTGTACTGTAAAGCACTTAGTGGTCTTCAATTATATCACACAAACATCAGTGTAACCATGCGAAATGAATAAATGATAAACAAAAACAAACAAAAAAGTGAAATAAAATAACATACCATTTGGATCTATTCCAATTTCATCCAACCCTTTAGGCGGTCGTGGCACGAGTTTTCCCTTTCCGTACTCCATAACTGCTGCATTGTGAGCAAAGTTTCCTCTGTTGCCAATATAATCCAGGTGTCTTTTTTTCTCTTTGGAACCTTTTGGAAAGCTTAGAGCTTTAGCCACATCTGATTTATCTTCATGTGCACGCTCTAGATGCCTTGCAATTTTTGAAATAGGCTTACTGCAATACAAGCAATAATGTTTTTTGTCATACACACCCTTCCCACCTTTTTTTTTAAATGAACTGACAACGACGCTGTCGTTTATGGTCTGACTTGAACAGGGTTCTTCTACTGCTCTGGGGGCTTCAGGTGTAATGTTGTGACTGTCCAAAATCATGTTGTCTGGTGTTGTAGAATCGCAGACAGGGGGGCCTATTGAGCTATCCGGATCACTGTCACTTTTGGTACCTGGTACGTAGTCATCTGCACTATCTGATGACGAATCAAATAGCTCAGAATCTTCCAGATCTGTGTCTTTCATCTAAAAAAATTAATGAAAACATTATAAATATGTAGAGCTGTAATGGTTAGATTAGAAATTAGTCAGTAACCTAACAGAACCAAATTAAAATCAGTGTTGATGTATCAATTAAACCATCATCTCATTTGGCTGTTTTGCAAGTTTTGTTTCATAATTTGTTTATTTTAGCAGTTTATATTAATAATAAACAGGGTATTTTGACTGTTCTGAAAAAAATAAGATTATATCAACTTGCATCAACTTGAAAAAATTGATGTTCAACTTAAAGTGATTATTTTTTACAGACTACATTATATATATTGTTAAATTATAATCCACTGAATTATTGGAAGTTATTTGTGAATGATGTCAACTCACAGTAAGTACTTACCAGAATACTTTTAGTCCGTCTTAGTTTTGGTACAAAAGTCTCAGTTTCATTTTCGAACTCTGTAATCTGTAAATAAAGGCACATGCACAATAAATAATATAGTAAAGTACATATAAGAATATTTGAGACCAAAGTTGTGTCTGCTCTGCTAAACTAAGTCTGAATTCACAATCTACAAAAAATACATTTCATACATTTTACACACAACATTATAGTTCATTGTGGGGACCAGTTTTATCTAACTTTTCAAAAGTTACAACTTGCACACTGTCAGAAGGTGTTTTGTGGGGACCTCGTGACTCCAAACTGTAGAGTGATAATTTATCAAGAAAGAAACAACTGTGAAGTTTGAAATCTACCATGAATATACCTCTAACACTAACCTTCAAGATGTATGACTTGAAATGTGATTGTATACCAATTTACATTACTTCTGACCAGTGAAGCTCTTTCTCGTTCACACAACTTAACACAGGCTTTGTGGGGACATTTTACACACAACATTATAGTTCATTGTGGGGACCAGTTTTATCTAACTTTTCAACAGTTACAACTTGCACACTGTCAGAAGGTGTCTTGTGGGGACCTCGTGACTCCAAAATGTAGAGTGATAATTTATCAAGAAAGAAAATACTGTGAGGTTTGAAATCTAGCATGAATATAGCTCTAACACTAACCTTCAAGATGTATGACTTGAAATGTCATTGTATACCAATTTACATTACTTCTGACCAGTGAAGCTCTTTCTCGTTCACACAACTTAACACAGGCTTTGTGGGGACATTTTACACACAACATTATAGTTCATTGTGGGGACCAGTTTAATCTTACTTTTCAAAAACAGTTTGTACTTGCACACTGTCAGAAGGTGTTTTGTGGGGACCTCGTGACTCCAAAATGTAGAGTGATAATTTATCAAGAAAGAAAATACTGTGAGGTTTGAAATCTAGCATGAATATAGCTCTAACACTAACCTTCAAGATGTATGACTTGAAATGTCATTGTATACCAATTTACAATACTTCTGACCAGTGAAGCTCTTTCTCGTTCACACAACTTAACACAGGCTTTGTGGGGACATTTTACACACAACACTAAAGTTCCTTGTGGGGACCAGTTTTATCTTACTTTTCAAAAACAGTTTGTACTTGCACACTCTCAGAAGGTGTTTTGTGGTTGCACACTGTCAGAAGGTGTCTTGTGGGGACCTCGTGACTCCAAAATGTAGAGTGATAATTTAACAAGAAAGAAAATACTTTGAGGTTTGAAATCTAGCATGAATATAGCTCTAACACTAACCTCCAATATGTATGACTTGAAATGTCATTGTATACCAATTTACAATACTTCTGACCAGTGAAGCTCTTTCTCGTTCACACAACTTAACACAGGCTTTGTGGGGACATTTTACACACAACATTATAGTTCATTGTGGGGACCAGTTTTACCTAATTGTTCACACACAGTTTCTACACGAACTCTGAACATAGAGTGACAAAATAATGAAAAAATAGTGATGGACATGAACTTACCTCTTCAGGTGTGGTCTTTGGCGCAAAGGCACCATCTATCAGACTCTCTGAGTGGACAGGATCAGAGTCATCCTCCTCCATGGTGTCAACAGTGATGCTGGTCGTCTGTAACAACAAATTGTATGACTATTTCAAGAAATTTAAACATAAGAGACTAATGGTTCATTCAATGTATATAATACATTGACATTCAAAAAGACTGACCATTGAGATTTTACCTCTAAAATGAGAAACACCCTGTTATTAACATAAAACAAACTCCAGAGAAAAGAAGCTTGAATTAATTTTCAACTATTTCTTCCTGCCCAGCCAAGCTCTATCTCGTTCACACAATTTAAATAAAACAGGCTTTGTGGGGACATTTTACACACAACATTATAGTTCATTGTGGGGACCAGTTTTATCTAACTTTTGAAAAACAGTTTTTACTTGCACACTCTCAGAAAGTGTTTTGTGGTTGCACACTGTCAGAAGGTGTGTTGTGGGGACCTCGTGACTCCAAAATGTAGAGTGATAATTTAACAAGAAAGAAAATACTGTGAGGTTTGAAATCTAGCATGAATATAGCTCTAACACGAACCTTCAAGATGTATGACTTGAAATGTCATTGTATACCAATTTACATTACTTCTGACCAGTGAAGCTCTTTCTCGTTCACACAACTTAACACAGGCTTTGTGGGGACATTTTACACACAACATTAAAGTTCATTGTGGGGACCAGTTTTGTCTAACTTTTCAAAAACAGTTTTTACTTGCACACTCTCAGAAGGTGTTTTGTGGTTACACACTGTCAGAAGGTGTCTTGTGGGGACCTCGTGACTCCAAAATGTAGAGTGATAATTTATCAAGAAAGAAAATACTGTGAGGTTTGAAATCTAGCATGAATATAGCTCTAACACTAACCTTCAAGATGTATGACTTGAAATGTCATTGTATACCAAATTACATTACTTCTGAGCAGTGAAGCTCTTTCTCGTTCACACAACTTAACACAGGCTTTGTGGGGACATTTTACACACAACATTATAGTTCATTGTGGGGACCAGTTTTATCTAACTTTTCAAAAACAGTATGTACTTGCACACTGTCAGAAGGTGTTTTGTGGGGACCTCGTGACTCCAAAATGTAGAGTGATAATTTAACAAGAAAGAAAATACTGTGAGGTTTGAAATCTAGCATGAATATAGCTCTAACACCAACCTTCAAGATGTATGACTTGAAATGTCATTGTATACCAATTTACATTACTTCTGACCAGTGAAGCTCTTTCTCATTCACACAACTTAACACAGGCTTTGTGGGGACATTTTACACACAACATTAAAGTTCATTGTGGGGTCCAGTTTTATCTAACTTTTCAAAAACAGTTTTTACTTGCACACTCTCAGAAGGTGTTTTGTGGTTACACACTGTCAGAAGGTGTCTTGTGGGGACCTCGTGACTCCAAAATGTAGAGTGATAATTTAACAAGAAAGAAAATACTGTGAGGTTTGAAATCTAGCATGAATATAGCTCTAACACTAACCTTCAAGATGTATGACTTGAAATGTCATTGTATACCAAATTACATTACTTCTGAGCAGTGAAGCTCTTTCTCGTTCACACAACTTAACACAGGCTTTGTGGGGACATTTTACACACAACATTATAGTTCATTGTGGGGACCAGTTTTATCTAACTTTTCAAAAACAGTATGTACTTGCACACTGTCAGAAGGTGTTTTGTGGGGACCTCGTGACTCCAAAATGTAGAGTGATAATTTAACAAGAAAGAAAATACTGTGAGGTTTGAAATCTAGCATGAATATAGCTCTAACACCAACCTTCAAGATGTATGACTTGAAATGTCATTGTATACCAATTTACATTACTTCTGACCAGTGAAGCTCTTTCTCGTTCACACAACTTAACACAGGCTTTGTGGGGACATTTTACACACAACATTAAAGTTCATTGTGGGGTCCAGTTTTATCTAACTTTTCAAAAACAGTTTTTACTTGCACACTCTCAGAAGGTGTTTTGTGGTTACACACTGTCAGAAGGTGTCTTGTGGGGACCTCGTGACTCCAAAATGTAGAGTGATAATTTAACAAGAAAGAAAATACTGTGAGGTTTGAAATCTAGCATGAATATAGCTCTAACACCAACCTTCAAGATGTATGACTTGAAATGTCATTGTATACCAATTTACATTACTTCTGACCAGTGAAGCTCTTTCTTGTTCACACAACTTAACACAGGCTTTGTGGGGACATTTTACACACAACATTAAAGTTCATTGTGGGGACCAGTTTTGTCTAACTTTTCAAAAACAGTTTTTACTTGCACTCTCTCAGAAGGTGTTTTGTGGTTACACACTGTCAGAAGGTGTCTTGTGGGGACCTCGTGACTCCAAAATGTAGAGTGATAATTTAACAAGAAAGAAAATACTGTGAGGTTTGAAATCTAGCATGAATATAGCTCTAACACTAACCTTCAAGATGTATGACTTGAAATGTCATTGTATACCAATTTACAATACTTCTGACCAGTGAAGCTCTTTCTCGTTCACACAACTTAACACAGGCTTTGTGGGGACATTTTACACACAACATTATAGTTCATTGTGGGGACCAGTTTTACCTAATTGTTCACACACAGTTTGTACTTGCACACTGTCAGAAGGTGTCTTGTGGGGACCTCGTGACTCCAAAATCTAGAGTGATAATTTAACAAGCAAGAAAATACTGTGAGGTTTGAAATCTAGCATGAATATAGCTCCAACACCAACCTTCAAGATGTATGACTTGAAATGTCATTGTATACCAATTTACAATACTTCTGACCAGTGAAGCTCTTTCTCGTTCACACAACTTAACACAGGCTTTGTGGGGACATTTTACACACAACATTATAGTTCATTGTGGGGACCAGTTTTACCTAATTTTTCACACACAGTTTGTACTTGCACACTGTCAGAAGGTGTCTTGTGGGGACCTCGTGACTCCAAAATGTAGAGTGATAATTTAACAAGAAAGAAAATACTTTGAGGTTTGAAATCTAGCATGAATATAGCTCTAACACCAACCTTCAAGATGTATGACTTGAAATGTCATTGTATACCAATTTACAATACTTCTGACCAGTGAAGCTCTTTCTCGTTCACACAACTTAACACAGGCTTTGTGGGGACATTTTACACACAACATTAAAGTTCATTGTGGGGACCAGTTTTGTCTAACTTTTCAAAAACAGTTTTTACTTGCACACTCTCAGAAGGTGTTTTGTGGTTACACACTGTCAGAAGGTGTCTTGTGGGGACCTCGTGACTCCAAAATGTAGAGTGATTATTTATCAAGAAAGAAAATACTGTGAGGTTTGAAATCTAGCATGAATATAGCTCTAACACTAACCTTCAAGATGTATGACTTGAAATGTCATTGTATACCAAATTACATTACTTCTGAGCAGTGAAGCTCTTTCTCGTTCACACAACTTAACACAGGCTTTGTGGGGACATTTTACACACAACATTATAGTTCATTGTGGGGACCAGTTTTACCTAATTGTTCACACACAGTTTCTACACGAACTCTGAACATAGAGTGACAAAATAATGAAAAAATAGTGATGGACGTGAACTTACCTCTTCAGGTGTGGTCTTTGGCGCAAAGGCACCATCTATCAGACTCTCTGAGTGGACAGGATCAGAGTCATCCTCCTCCATGGTGTCAACAGTGATGCTGGTCGTCTGTAACAACAAATTGTATGACTATTTCAAGAAATTTAAACATAAGAGACTAATGGTTCATTCAATGTATATAATACATTGACATTCAAAAAGACTGACCATTGAGATTTTACCTCTAAAATGAGAAACACCCTGTTATTAACATAAAACAAACTCCAGAGAAGAGAAGCTTGAATTAATTTTCAACTATTTCTTCCTGTCCAGCCAAGCTCTATCTCGTTCACACAATTTAAATAAAACAGGCTTTGTGGGGACATTTTACACACAACATTATAGTTCATTGTGGGGACCAGTTTTATCTAACTTTTCAAAAACAGTATGTACTTGCACACTGTCAGAAGGTGTTTTGTGGGGACCTCGTGACTCCAAAATGTAGAGTGATAATTTATCAAGAAAGAAAATACTGTGAGGTTTGAAATCTAGCATGAATATAGCTCTAACACTAACCTTCAAGATGTATGACTTGAAATGTCATTGTATACCAATTTACATTACTTCTGACCAGTGAAGCTCTTTCTCGTTCACACAACTTAACACAGGCTTTGTGGGGACATTTTACACACAACATTAAAGTTCATTGTGGGGACCAGTTTTATCTAACTTTTCAAAAACAGTTTTTACTTGCACACTCTCAGAAGGTGTTTTGTGGTTACACACTGTCAGAAGGTGTCTTGTGGGGACCTTGTGACTCCAAAATGTAGAGTGATAATTTAACAAGAAAGAAAATACTGTGAGGTTTGAAATCTAGCATGAATATAGCTCTAACACTAACCTTCAAGATGTATGACTTGAAATGTCATTGTATACCAATTTACAATACTTCTGACCTGTGAAGCTCTTTCTTGTTCACACAACTTAACACATGCTTTGTGGGGACATTTTACACATAACATTATACTTCATTGTGGGGACCAGTTTTATCTAACTTTTCAAAAACAGTATGTACTTGCACACTGTCAGAAGGTGTTTTGTGGGGACCTCGTGACTCCAAAATGTAGAGTGATAATTTATCAAGAAAGAAAATACTGTGAGGTTTGAAATCTAGCATGAATATAGCTCTAACACTAACCTTCAAGATGTATGACTTGAAATGTCATTGTATACCAATTTACATTACTTCTGACCAGTGAAGCTCTTTCTCGTTCACACAACTTAACACAGGCTTTGTGGGGACATTTTACACACAACATTATAGTTCATTGTGGGGACCAGTTTTATCTTACTTTTCAAAAACAGTTTGTACTTGCACACTGTCAGAAGGTGTTTTGTGGGGACCTCGTGACTCCAAAATGTAGAGTGATAATTTATCAAGAAAGAAAATACTGTGAGGTTTGAAATCTAGCATGAATATAGCTCTAACACTAACCTTCAAGATGTATGACTTGAAATGTCATTGTATACCAATTTACAATACTTCTGACCAGTGAAGCTCTTTCTCGTTTACACAACTTAACACAGGCTTTGTGGGGACATTTTACACACTACATTAAAGTTCATTGTGGGGACCAGTTTCATCTAACTTTTCAAAAACAGTTTTTACTTGCACACTCTCAGAAGGTGTTTTGTGGTTACACACTGTCAGAAGGTGTCTTGTGGGGACCTCGTGACTCCAAAATGTAGAGTGATAATTTATCAAGAAAGAAAACACTGTGAGGTTTGAAATCTAGCATGAATATAGCTCTAACACTAACCTTCAAGATGTATGACTTGAAATGTCATTGTATACCAATTTACAATACTTCTGACCAGTGAAGCTCTTTCTCGTTCACACAACTTAACACAGGCTTTGTGGGGACATTTTACACACAACACTAAAGTTCCTTGTGGGGACCAGTTTTATCTTACTTTTCAAAAACAGTTTGTACTTGCACACTCTCAGAAGGTGTTTTGTGGTTGCACACTGTCAGAAGGTGTCTTGTGGGGACCTCGTGACTCCAAAATGTAGAGTGATAATTTAACAAGAAAGAAAATACTTTGAGGTTTGAAATCTAGCATGAATATAGCTCTAACACTAACCTCCAATATGTATGACTTGAAATGTCATTGTATACCAATTTACAATACTTCTGACCAGTGAAGCTCTTTCTCGTTCACACAACTTAACACAGGCTTTGTGGGGACATTTTACACACAACATTATAGTTCATTGTGGGGACCAGTTTTACCTAATTGTTCACACACAGTTTCTACACGAACTCTGAACATAGAGTGACAAAATAATGAAAAAATAGTGATGGACATGAACTTACCTCTTCAGGTGTGGTCTTTGGCGCAAAGGCACCATCTATCAGACTCTCTGAGTGGACAGGATCAGAGTCATCCTCCTCCATGGTGTCAACAGTGATGCTGGTCGTCTGTAACAACAAATTGTATGACTATTTCAAGAAATTTAAACATAAGAGACTAATGGTTCATTCAATGTATATAATACATTGACATTCAAAAAGACTGACCATTGAGATTTTACCTCTAAAATGAGAAACACCCTGTTATTAACATAAAACAAACTCCAGAGAAAAGAAGCTTGAATTAATTTTCAACTATTTCTTCCTGCCCAGCCAAGCTCTATCTCGTTCACACAATTTAAATAAAACAGGCTTTGTGGGGACATTTTACACACAACATTATAGTTCATTGTGGGGACCAGTTTTATCTAACTTTTGAAAAACAGTTTTTACTTGCACACTCTCAGAAAGTGTTTTGTGGTTGCACACTGTCAGAAGGTGTGTTGTGGGGACCTCGTGACTCCAAAATGTAGAGTGATAATTTAACAAGAAAGAAAATACTGTGAGGTTTGAAATCTAGCATGAATATAGCTCTAACACGAACCTTCAAGATGTATGACTTGAAATGTCATTGTATACCAATTTACATTACTTCTGACCAGTGAAGCTCTTTCTCGTTCACACAACTTAACACAGGCTTTGTGGGGACATTTTACACACAACATTAAAGTTCATTGTGGGGACCAGTTTTGTCTAACTTTTCAAAAACAGTTTTTACTTGCACACTCTCAGAAGGTGTTTTGTGGTTACACACTGTCAGAAGGTGTCTTGTGGGGACCTCGTGACTCCAAAATGTAGAGTGATAATTTATCAAGAAAGAAAATACTGTGAGGTTTGAAATCTAGCATGAATATAGCTCTAACACTAACCTTCAAGATGTATGACTTGAAATGTCATTGTATACCAAATTACATTACTTCTGAGCAGTGAAGCTCTTTCTCGTTCACACAACTTAACACAGGCTTTGTGGGGACATTTTACACACAACATTATAGTTCATTGTGGGGACCAGTTTTATCTAACTTTTCAAAAACAGTATGTACTTGCACACTGTCAGAAGGTGTTTTGTGGGGACCTCGTGACTCCAAAATGTAGAGTGATAATTTAACAAGAAAGAAAATACTGTGAGGTTTGAAATCTAGCATGAATATAGCTCTAACACCAACCTTCAAGATGTATGACTTGAAATGTCATTGTATACCAATTTACATTACTTCTGACCAGTGAAGCTCTTTCTCATTCACACAACTTAACACAGGCTTTGTGGGGACATTTTACACACAACATTAAAGTTCATTGTGGGGTCCAGTTTTATCTAACTTTTCAAAAACAGTTTTTACTTGCACACTCTCAGAAGGTGTTTTGTGGTTACACACTGTCAGAAGGTGTCTTGTGGGGACCTCGTGACTCCAAAATGTAGAGTGATAATTTAACAAGAAAGAAAATACTGTGAGGTTTGAAATCTAGCATGAATATAGCTCTAACACTAACCTTCAAGATGTATGACTTGAAATGTCATTGTATACCAAATTACATTACTTCTGAGCAGTGAAGCTCTTTCTCGTTCACACAACTTAACACAGGCTTTGTGGGGACATTTTACACACAACATTATAGTTCATTGTGGGGACCAGTTTTATCTAACTTTTCAAAAACAGTATGTACTTGCACACTGTCAGAAGGTGTTTTGTGGGGACCTCGTGACTCCAAAATGTAGAGTGATAATTTAACAAGAAAGAAAATACTGTGAGGTTTGAAATCTAGCATGAATATAGCTCTAACACCAACCTTCAAGATGTATGACTTGAAATGTCATTGTATACCAATTTACATTACTTCTGACCAGTGAAGCTCTTTCTCGTTCACACAACTTAACACAGGCTTTGTGGGGACATTTTACACACAACATTAAAGTTCATTGTGGGGTCCAGTTTTATCTAACTTTTCAAAAACAGTTTTTACTTGCACACTCTCAGAAGGTGTTTTGTGGTTACACACTGTCAGAAGGTGTCTTGTGGGGACCTCGTGACTCCAAAATGTAGAGTGATAATTTAACAAGAAAGAAAATACTGTGAGGTTTGAAATCTAGCATGAATATAGCTCTAACACCAACCTTCAAGATGTATGACTTGAAATGTCATTGTATACCAATTTACATTACTTCTGACCAGTGAAGCTCTTTCTTGTTCACACAACTTAACACAGGCTTTGTGGGGACATTTTACACACAACATTAAAGTTCATTGTGGGGACCAGTTTTGTCTAACTTTTCAAAAACAGTTTTTACTTGCACTCTCTCAGAAGGTGTTTTGTGGTTACACACTGTCAGAAGGTGTCTTGTGGGGACCTCGTGACTCCAAAATGTAGAGTGATAATTTAACAAGAAAGAAAATACTGTGAGGTTTGAAATCTAGCATGAATATAGCTCTAACACTAACCTTCAAGATGTATGACTTGAAATGTCATTGTATACCAATTTACAATACTTCTGACCAGTGAAGCTCTTTCTCGTTCACACAACTTAACACAGGCTTTGTGGGGACATTTTACACACAACATTATAGTTCATTGTGGGGACCAGTTTTACCTAATTGTTCACACACAGTTTGTACTTGCACACTGTCAGAAGGTGTCTTGTGGGGACCTCGTGACTCCAAAATCTAGAGTGATAATTTAACAAGCAAGAAAATACTGTGAGGTTTGAAATCTAGCATGAATATAGCTCCAACACCAACCTTCAAGATGTATGACTTGAAATGTCATTGTATACCAATTTACAATACTTCTGACCAGTGAAGCTCTTTCTCGTTCACACAACTTAACACAGGCTTTGTGGGGACATTTTACACACAACATTATAGTTCATTGTGGGGACCAGTTTTACCTAATTTTTCACACACAGTTTGTACTTGCACACTGTCAGAAGGTGTCTTGTGGGGACCTCGTGACTCCAAAATGTAGAGTGATAATTTAACAAGAAAGAAAATACTTTGAGGTTTGAAATCTAGCATGAATATAGCTCTAACACCAACCTTCAAGATGTATGACTTGAAATGTCATTGTATACCAATTTACAATACTTCTGACCAGTGAAGCTCTTTCTCGTTCACACAACTTAACACAGGCTTTGTGGGGACATTTTACACACAACATTAAAGTTCATTGTGGGGACCAGTTTTGTCTAACTTTTCAAAAACAGTTTTTACTTGCACACTCTCAGAAGGTGTTTTGTGGTTACACACTGTCAGAAGGTGTCTTGTGGGGACCTCGTGACTCCAAAATGTAGAGTGATTATTTATCAAGAAAGAAAATACTGTGAGGTTTGAAATCTAGCATGAATATAGCTCTAACACTAACCTTCAAGATGTATGACTTGAAATGTCATTGTATACCAAATTACATTACTTCTGAGCAGTGAAGCTCTTTCTCGTTCACACAACTTAACACAGGCTTTGTGGGGACATTTTACACACAACATTATAGTTCATTGTGGGGACCAGTTTTACCTAATTGTTCACACACAGTTTCTACACGAACTCTGAACATAGAGTGACAAAATAATGAAAAAATAGTGATGGACGTGAACTTACCTCTTCAGGTGTGGTCTTTGGCGCAAAGGCACCATCTATCAGACTCTCTGAGTGGACAGGATCAGAGTCATCCTCCTCCATGGTGTCAACAGTGATGCTGGTCGTCTGTAACAACAAATTGTATGACTATTTCAAGAAATTTAAACATAAGAGACTAATGGTTCATTCAATGTATATAATACATTGACATTCAAAAAGACTGACCATTGAGATTTTACCTCTAAAATGAGAAACACCCTGTTATTAACATAAAACAAACTCCAGAGAAGAGAAGCTTGAATTAATTTTCAACTATTTCTTCCTGTCCAGCCAAGCTCTATCTCGTTCACACAATTTAAATAAAACAGGCTTTGTGGGGACATTTTACACACAACATTATAGTTCATTGTGGGGACCAGTTTTATCTAACTTTTCAAAAACAGTATGTACTTGCACACTGTCAGAAGGTGTTTTGTGGGGACCTCGTGACTCCAAAATGTAGAGTGATAATTTATCAAGAAAGAAAATACTGTGAGGTTTGAAATCTAGCATGAATATAGCTCTAACACTAACCTTCAAGATGTATGACTTGAAATGTCATTGTATACCAATTTACATTACTTCTGACCAGTGAAGCTCTTTCTCGTTCACACAACTTAACACAGGCTTTGTGGGGACATTTTACACACAACATTAAAGTTCATTGTGGGGACCAGTTTTATCTAACTTTTCAAAAACAGTTTTTACTTGCACACTCTCAGAAGGTGTTTTGTGGTTACACACTGTCAGAAGGTGTCTTGTGGGGACCTTGTGACTCCAAAATGTAGAGTGATAATTTAACAAGAAAGAAAATACTGTGAGGTTTGAAATCTAGCATGAATATAGCTCTAACACTAACCTTCAAGATGTATGACTTGAAATGTCATTGTATACCAATTTACAATACTTCTGACCTGTGAAGCTCTTTCTTGTTCACACAACTTAACACATGCTTTGTGGGGACATTTTACACATAACATTATACTTCATTGTGGGGACCAGTTTTATCTAACTTTTCAAAAACAGTATGTACTTGCACACTGTCAGAAGGTGTTTTGTGGGGACCTCGTGACTCCAAAATGTAGAGTGATAATTTATCAAGAAAGAAAATACTGTGAGGTTTGAAATCTAGCATGAATATAGCTCTAACACTAACCTTCAAGATGTATGACTTGAAATGTCATTGTATACCAATTTACATTACTTCTGACCAGTGAAGCTCTTTCTCGTTCACACAACTTAACACAGGCTTTGTGGGGACATTTTACACACAACATTATAGTTCATTGTGGGGACCAGTTTTATCTTACTTTTCAAAAACAGTTTGTACTTGCACACTGTCAGAAGGTGTTTTGTGGGGACCTCGTGACTCCAAAATGTAGAGTGATAATTTATCAAGAAAGAAAATACTGTGAGGTTTGAAATCTAGCATGAATATAGCTCTAACACTAACCTTCAAGATGTATGACTTGAAATGTCATTGTATACCAATTTACAATACTTCTGACCAGTGAAGCTCTTTCTCGTTTACACAACTTAACACAGGCTTTGTGGGGACATTTTACACACTACATTAAAGTTCATTGTGGGGACCAGTTTCATCTAACTTTTCAAAAACAGTTTTTACTTGCACACTCTCAGAAGGTGTTTTGTGGTTACACACTGTCAGAAGGTGTCTTGTGGGGACCTCGTGACTCCAAAATGTAGAGTGATAATTTATCAAGAAAGAAAACACTGTGAGGTTTGAAATCTAGCATGAATATAGCTCTAACACTAACCTTCAAGATGTATGACTTGAAATGTCATTGTATACCAATTTACATTACTTCTGACCATTGAAGCTCTTTCTCATTCACATAACTTAACACAGGCTTTGTGGGGACATTTTACACCCAACATTATAGTTCATTGTGGGGACCAGTTTAACCTAATTGTTCACACACAGTTTCTACACGAACTCTGAACATAGAGTAACAAAATAATGAAAAAATAGTGATGGACATGAACTTACCTCTTCAGGTGTGGTCTTTGGCGCAAAGGCACCATCTATCAGACTCTCTGAGTGGACAGGATCAGAGTCATCCTCCTCCATGGTGTCAACAGTGATGCTGGTCGTCTGTAAACAAAAGTAAAACGTTCCAAACATTAACTTCTATTATATTGTAATATTTCTATTCAGACAAAGTTTTCAGATTACATCCATGTCATAAGCGAGACTGAATACATTTAGAATATGACCCTGATTCTTTACCATATAAAGTAATAGCATTTCAATGCTTTGTACTTATGCCCGAACCCATTTCGCCCCTTCTCCCTAACCCTATCCCTTGTTTTACAGGGTTATCTTGCCCCTTGAAACAGTTATAAGGGGTAGTGGTTGAAATCTTCCCCATCAAATTGGGACAGCCCTTCAAGAGCCATTACATAATCAGTGGTCATCGCAAAAACCCGCCACGTCATCAGTAGTATTCGATTTAAACAGAAGCGACAAAAGGTTTTCCTGGAGATGTCATTGTAAAAACATTGTTGAGATCCTAAATTAACCAAAGCTATTGCTTGCAGTCACTAAAGTGACAAACCTATAATATCATAATCTCATCTATGCTAATGCAGGTGAATCAATGACATTTCCATTCATCCAATGGAAATTGAAAAGCTTGGACACGCTGCACTATTTCACATATAAATCAAAAGCACAGCTTCAGGCTGCTAGCAGAGGTCTGTAGACAACCCTGCTAGGATGAAGTGTTAAAAGAGGATCATTCAGTGCAGTAACATAATATCTATAATAATCTAAACTGACCTTCAATAGCTCCTTAAAACTTTTGTAAATCAGATTCCTGTTTGTAATTACATGTTCCTGTTATTTTCACTATAATTAGTGGTCACTCATGCATTGCAGCTTAAAATCCAAACAAGTTGTGTCAATCCTGGTATTTTTTGTATATGTATAGTGTACATGGTTATTGCAAATATGAATACAGCCAAATTAGTTCCACATATTTCTCATTCTACTAAAATGTTGTCATACTTGACTCATTGTATTTACTGTGTTTGCAACATACTTGTGTTCGCCATGGGCAGTCTTCACCTCCATAATCATAGGTGATTTCTTCTCCTTCTTTGATGTCATCCAGGGCAAATACACAAAGGTGGGGTACTCCATTAACATACATTTTTTTCATTTTCGAGTTAGGACGTCTGTGTTCATCATTAACTAGTCGCCCAATTGAGCCATCTTCTCTGGAGGCATCAACACTTGAGAAATTGGAAAAATTGGAAAAGGAAAAATACAAATGTCACAATATATCACGATAAAATCAGAGACCCACGTAGTAGAGCTTAGTATAGTATATGGAGTCTAGTTTAGGTATTCTTAAGTCTTACCACCATGTTTTCCCTCTCCACTTGAAGGCAAACATGAATGCAGCACATGAGGGGTGGTAAAGTTTTCTCCTTCTCTGTGATTCTGCATCACTTATCATATCCCCCCTATATTGTACAACAAAGTCTCCTTTACAAATTGTACCCTTTGCAAATACGCCACGTCCTGTAAACAATAAAAACATTTTCAATAAAGATCCATTAATTATATTTGTTAACAATGAGTTTATGCTGATATATAAAACAAAACAAACCAAAACTGACCAGCATTCTAGTCCATATTACATGTATTCTGGAGCTTTTCTTTAGATTTTAAATGATAATTATTTATTGATAATTTACAGCAGATACCACCTCACCTTTTACTGCATTAATATACTGGACCTCTAATTTGCAGATTTTGTCAGTCTGTGAAATAACATGTTGAATTGCATCCTGAAAGGGGCTGATGCATGGTGCCATTTCTGCAGGAAAAGATTAAAAAAAAATTGTTTACTTGCTTAGTAAGACTGGTGGTATTAAAAATTGCTGTTGTTGCCTCAATCCTCATGAGGGTTGTTTTTCTTGCAAAATTCAACTACAGAAACCTTCTCCTTTACTCTTTGTCATGAGTATAGTTTCTGCCTACAGGGTGATGCATACTCTTGTGCGTTGTTGCATAAACTTTACACACATACAAACATATGTACTGTATATCTGTCTTGTGCATGTGTGAAAGGTAAACTGGGTCAATACTGTAGCCAATTATTTGGATTTTACCTGCAGGTCATGCCTGAAAACAGCTTAAATGAGAAATGATAATGTCTGAATAATTGTGAAGGAGTATGGCTTTCACATATAAAGAAAACAGCAGGAGAATTCAGACAGGAGGACGTGCCTGGGTAGAGCAAGCCAGAGGCATGACATGATGTACACATTCAGTAGCAGAGAGCATAGTATTTTTGTTTACAGCACATCGAAGATGATGGCAAAATAATAGTCATTGTATTTTGTTTTGCATGTACACCAATGTTACAAGCATTTGGACATGTCCACATTATCCTGAATCCTCCTTCTATCATTTAATTCCAGATGTATGCCTCTGACCATGATGCTTTAATAACCTGCTCTGCCTCTTCCACATGAACGTGCCCATTGTTAAATAAGAAAAGTTTAAAGGGCCTGTTCATAACCAGCTTCCAAATAGAGGTTATCCAGAGCAGCCAGGTTACATTTCCTCTGCACATAAACTCCTTCACATATGCATCATGCTTGCAAGTAGTTAGAGAAACGCAGTAAAACATTTGAGGTCATACACTTAGCCTTTGTAGCTAATCAGAGCTATTAATCATGCTAGCTAGGTAATGGTAATTAATGTAATTTGAGGGTTCAACACTGCTTATACTTATTTAAGATACAACTGTGCTTACCTTATGTCTTACTTTTGCTCCTCTGCACAAGTTCTTATCTTCTTAGCTAGTTTCTCCAGCAAAAAGTCTTCTTTTACTGTTGATTGCTGAAAATGTCATCGCTGCTTTAATCATTACTAATGGGGACCAGGAAGTGGGTGGCACCCAACCATATTTGGAAGATGTGTGTGTGTGAAGCAGTGGGTGCAGTACTAGCTAGAAAAAGTAGGGACACTACTGAGCAATGCTCACACACTAACATTTACCAAAAAACATGTAATATGGGCCAATGCTTCAAACTTCACAGGCACCTTCAGAGTAGCTATAGTATTCATTTAAAAGGGTAATCCTCATGGGGACCGGCATTTTGGTCCCCACACCGCAACCGGTCCCCATGACGTGACTGTGTAAACAGTCAC
This sequence comes from Limanda limanda, assembly GCF_963576545.1. Lineage (NCBI taxonomy): Eukaryota > Metazoa > Chordata > Actinopteri > Pleuronectiformes > Pleuronectidae > Limanda > Limanda limanda. Next base: position 24,937,261 of record NC_083640.1, on the reverse strand, counting down.
CGGTCCCCGCGGTGTGATGATTACCAGAACACGCACACACACACACACACACACACACACACACACACTGTCTATGCCTCCGCAGCCCCTCTGACCTGGATCTGCTCCGGTTGTTTCGTCTGTTTGAATTATCCCCCCCGCTCCACAGGAGGTCAGGGTTATTGGTGTTAGACATTGGGTTATTGTTATTAATTGTACAGTCCGATTTGTCGTGTGGGAGCGCGATGAGAAGTGGAGCTGCCTCAGTTTGGCCGTCGTGTGTTCACAGGTTGGATAAATCTCACTCTTTAGGAGCTTCAGTTTAGTAATGTTAAGATAATTAGAAGAGAACTAGAAGATGACGATTTTTGCACATTGACAATGACTCGAATAGACGGCACAAAAGACAAAAAACATTCACAAGGTCTGACTGCTCATATTTCGATGGGGCTTGTTTTAGAAAAGATATGATAAGGGAACAAACTGAACCCTGAACAAAAGTATTAAAGAATAGAGAACATGATGAGTTTCACTGTGTGGCTCAGGGGCTTAAACTTTGTGGCAGCTGCTTCAGGGCAGATTTCAGGACGGAGAAAGAAGAACTTCTACAACATCATTGTTCTATTCTCATACAGATGTATTTATCATATTATTTAATTTGACTAAGGTCCCATTTGTTTGTATACAGTCCGAGCTGTGCACAGTTTCTTCAGCAGGACTTGTTTCTCCTGCTTCTAGCTTCAAGTGGCTACATCCCATCGTTTTAAAGTCAAAAATAACTGAGCGATGGCTAACGAAGAATCCATCAATCCGTTATCTCTCCTTATCCTGTGAGGGTTGCTGGGCGAGAGACAGAGTAAACACTGGAACGGCCGCCAGCGTGTCACAGGGACAACACACAAAGACAACCAGTCATCGAATCAACTTAACCCCAATGAGCAGGAAGCCAGAGTATCTCTGCAAAAACAGGGAGAACTTCCCAACAGCCCTGTTCCACCTAAAGAGATTTATATTAATATTAAATAAATCAACAAATAATCGTCAGACTGGAAAGAGGAGAACGTTTTTCATCTACTGCTTCAATATGGGAGGTTTTCAACAACACGTTAGAAGGTTGAAAGTAAACCTTTGGAAAAAACCTTGGTCCGAAAAAATTAATAAAAGCTTGAAAGTGTGAAAGTTTATTTTGATTGGAACCAGGTGTAAAGAAAATTAATGTGCAAATGAATTCCATGAAAAATGAACGCGTCTAGTTTCCAAAGGCCGTTCGAATAAAGATTTTCAAACACATCGTTAAAAACTGTTGTGTTCTACGATGTGGGAAAAGTTTGGTTAGACTTAAAAGTTTGGTTAGCATGAACACAACGTTGAGGTTACCTCTTAGTTAGGAGAGTTTCGGTTGTCATGGTTACGATAGTTAGCGCTCAGTTAGGGTCAGAGAACGATGGTCAAACGAAACTGGAAACAAACACTGGTCTCCTGCATGTGCTAAAGTCCATGATTCAGACGACCCAGTCAAGTGACCCTCTGTGGACTCTGTTGGCTTCATGATAACCTCGCCTGATTTGTTTATCTTTCCTCTTGACAAACAACAGTCACCGTGACAACAGCTGCTCAACATAAACACATGTTTGGGTCGTTACGCTGCTTTTTCTTGACAAGACAAAATCAATCATCAACACTGGCTGCAGTTCGATGAGCTTGAATCTCCCCAAAACCTATGAAAGTTGTCTTTTGAGATTCTCAGGAAACCTTCAAACACTTTGCCTCACTCTCTGATGTGGTGTACAACACACACACACACACACACACACACAAAAATGCACACTCACACAAAAATACCTTCTGATCTTCATTTAAACAGATGAACGAGTGTTAAGTTCCCAAGCAAAAAACTACTCAACTACAACAACTAAAGTTTCCCCTCTGTATCTGTATTGACTCAAGTCTTCAAACAGGAGTGAGAGAGTAGATCAGCTGAACTCTGCTCACTCACACTGTGCAGGTACAGTCACCGTGCACCAGACTTTACTCTTCCTCACACAGGATGTACATGTTGCACTGTGTAAACATTAACTGTGTTTAGTTTCCTGCTGTAGAGTTTTCTCCCCGTCATTGTGATGTGGAGTCGAAGAAGATGAGCAGAGAAAGGATGAAGAGGCACTCACCTGATTGATGTTCTCCACAGAAACGTGTGTTTACTTCCTCTTCTTCCTTCTTTACTACTTCTCCTTCTATTGTCTTCTTCCTCTCGTCAGCTTGGCTTCAGCTTCCCAGGCGTCCTGAGGAGGTGTGTGCTCTGAGAGAGTGTGTGTCACGGTGTCTGTGAGTGAGTGTGTGTGGGGAGGTACAGTATGTGTGAGTGTGTGTGTGTGTGTGTGTGTGAGTGAGTGTGTGTGTGCAAGCTGGTAAGAGAGAGGCTCTGCTTTGTGCTGCCGACCTCGGTGAGAGTGTTGTTGGAACTGACTGAGTGACTGGGAGAGAGGGAGTCTGTGTGTGTGTGTGTGTGTGTGTGTGTGTGTGTGAACTAATCTCTCTCTCACTGTGTCACACACTCACACACACAAACACATCTCTGCCTCAGGGAAACACCCCTCTCCCTCACGCCCTCCTTTTTTTTCTCCGCTTCTTGTCTTTTTTATTTCTCCCCCATCAGATCTTTTTCTTTCCTTTCATCTGATCACCTCTAAGGAGTAAAACCGTTTCCACTCCTCCTCCCTCTCCTGCTCCATTCCTCCTGTTTTTAACCTCCTCTTTTGTCGTCTTTCCTCTCATATTCCCTCCTTCACTTGGCTGTTGTGAGTCCGTTGAATCATAAATAAGTTACAGAGCGCCGACACACAACCGCACAAAGGCAACGACACAAACCCCAACACATCGCTGTCGTTGCTTTTTGTTTCACTTCACATCAGTTAAAGATTATTTAATCATTTTTACATTATTTTAAACTAAAAGGTCTGATCTTGCTCTTTTCTTATGTCAAGTAAAAAATAAAATAAAAAATAAAATAAATCCTAGAATAAAGTGCTTGATTTTAGAAGAAAGAAAGTTTCCCTTTTTCTTCTATTCGTTAATTCTTTGTCGGTTAAGATTCAACCAATTTCCCTATTTTCGAGAACAACTTCACAACTTTACTTTTCTTGCTCTTCTTGGCTGTCACTTGCTCTGAATGCTCATTAGGAATAACAGTTTTGATTGGCTGGTTGGCATCAGCTCATGCAGTTGATCTGTTTCTTGCTAAACCTGTTCCGTAAAGGCTGGAAAAGCCGCACAGGTTAAAACAGAAACGCTCTATATAATGATTTATGGGTTAAAGTTCCAGGTTTGGCTCCAGATCTGTTTGTCACCCTGCTGCGTATCTTAAAAAAAAACAGTTAAGTAAAATACACTTGAATTAGTCCCAATAAATCAACTTGCTTGAATAAAATAATGCAACATAGTTTTTATAAGACTCTGCTGAAGTTGAAACATGACAAAATACTGTAACTTTCCCTCGTTGCTTTAAGGAATAATCAATAAAAAAAGCAGATTGTTTTTATTCATGCACTTTGCCAAAGCTGCCGTCCAAATCAATACTGAAGCATATTGGAACGAAATGAGAGGGAACAGAAAAAGAGACGAGCGTCGACGACTGATTGAACAGCGGGAGCTAATTGAAAGAGACAGCGATCACTTTAACCTTGAGCTGACCCCCCCGACTCAGTTTTTGTTTAAGCTCATCGCAGCGATTACAGAATTTAACTTTGGCTAATCTGCTCCAGATCCACATTATACTGCTCCTCTGAGTGGAGGGGCTGCTTGGGGGTGGGGGTGAGGGGGGGGGGGGTATTATACATTAGAACAAATGACAGAAGTATTCAGATGCTTTTGTTTGTATTAGCTCATCATACAATGACGATTTCTGCCTTTATTTTATGATGTTTACATCCACAAGCAAGTGGGGATTGTAACTTCATTTTGTACAAATAAATAAATCTGACTGAAAGTTAAGAAATGGCGACGAGTTCAGCTCACTAAATAAAAGTGTAAACAATCTCAAACCCCCTTTAGGCTGAGTATTAATACTTAAATACTTTAATAAGTGATATTCAACTGGACAGTATTCCTTTTTTTTTTTTTTTTTTCAAATGTGTTTATTGGATTTTCTTTCCTTTTCTTTTTCTTTCAAGGAAGAACAAGTTACAAATACGGTTAACATGAGAAACAAGCAACCAGACAAAAAAAATACAAATAAAAAACAATAAATAAAAAAAATAAAAAAATAAATTATATAAAATGACACTCAGAACTAGATGGCACGCTCATTGGTACATTGGCAAGGGGTATTTAGACAGTGGGTTGCCCAGTGGTTGTACAGGGGTAATGACTATATGGTCACTTTGGTATTTCTGTGAATAAACCCGTCGTGCCTGTTCTCAGGTTGGACTGATGTGGTTTCATGTACATGTCACTTTCCTGCTACCCACAGCCTGTGTGTGTATGTGTGTAAGTGAACGTGTGGGGGTGGGAGATGAGTGACTGGATTAGAAGGAGCCCCCCCACCTCTCGGAAACAAAGCTCCTCCACCAGCAGAAATATGCAGCGTATGAGCCTCTGTTATCTCCGTCTTACTGTCGGGGGGGAGGCGAGCGAGAGGAGCTTCTCTTTATTTCTCTCTCCAAAACAAAAAGCTGGCCCCCTGTCGAGTGTCTCGGCGGGGGGTGCACTCGCCGAGCCATCTTCCTCTCCCTCCGAGACCCCTGGGAAACGCTCAACTAGCGCTCCCCCCCTCCCCTCCTCCTCTGTTGCTGGTTGCCACCCCCCCCCCCCCGCCCTGTCTCCTTCCCTCCGAGGCTCCAGTTAAATTCAGTCTGATCTGAGACTCTGATCGCTCTTCGTTTTTTCTCGTCTTCCTTTTTGTGTTCCTCTGCTTCCTGTCTCTCCGGCACTTCTCCTCTCTTGACCCTGATCTCTTATCGGTCACTTCAACCCACTTTTTTTTTACACTCCTCTTTTCTTTCTGTGTGTTCCCTCGTCTTTTCTCTTCTCCCCTTTTTCAGTCTGTGTCACATTTCCTCTGCTCTCAGGCAGCAGAGTGAGTTGGCGCTCGCTCGCTTGGGCCTGTGAGAAAACCCAGGGGCTCGGTCGCTCTATGAGGCGACATCTCTGAATAAATAAGCATGGGTAATTTCTCCTGAACCTGCAGCCCCTTGTTTTTTTGAAACGTCTTTTCATCCTCCCAGTTTAGAAAGCGCAGATAAAGACACAATGCGATGGTGGGAGTCCCTCACAGAGCCTCATTATATGGTTGTCAGTGAAGTTTTCTCACAGGGCTTTTTGACAGATCGCTCAGCCCCACTTTGCTCTGTTTGTTCCTTTTCAGAGCAAATTATCTCTATTACATTCCTTTCTCTCCAGAAGCTGCGGATTTGGATGAAACCCGTCTCACTTAAGGATGTAATGAACCCCCCCGATTCTGGTTTGAACTGAGGCAGATAACCGAGAACAAATTGCAAAGTTCATCGTAGAGAACTAACAGTGGCTCACACAGCAGCCGGCCTGTCGGCCTGATGAAGACGAAGCCACTTAAGAGCTGATTTCAAAAGGAGACTTTTAATGCAGCGAGGTGGATGTTGTGTTTCCATCCTGGAGGCTGTAGCTGTGGTTTGATGCGTTTCCTGTCTGCTACACACAAACACACACACTCGTCCAGCCATGAATGGACGAGGGAAGTGTGTAAGCGCCAGGTCAACTGTGAACATCAGGTATTAATAATGCAGGACAAGAAGCAGAAGAGCTGTGCATCCCCCCCACCACCGCTGTGAGCAGCCCGTCACTCCACAGAGGAGGAAAAGCTGCCAAAATGCCAGCCAAAAAACTAAGAATATAAATTAGACTAGAGTTCTGCAAGGTGATGTCAAAGGAATCTAATTTTTCTTCTCAATCATTTTGTTTAATTATCCGATGCAGGAGATGAGATGCAGCTTGTCAAAGAAACTGTTGCCACCTTATTTTTTGTTCTGTTGTGAAAATATAATGACGACTTAAATAGTTTTTTTAAACAGAGATATCGAGCACAGATATTTATTCCACTGTTCCACCCTGCGACACAAAACATTATTCCACATTGGTTTTGCCATGTTTACATTCGTGTGAAGCTCTGTCTCTGCCTGGAGAAAACGTTGTGGAAGGTTAAAGAGAATCAAACGTACGCAGCATTGGTTGTCGGTTGTCGTCTGTTTCTGACACAGTACACAAGATATAACAACCCCTACGTCTTCCAGGTTCTATCTTATTGTCGGACCCTGGCGTTGAAATAATCCACTCCTTGAAAGTCATTAAACTAGATAGAAAATCTATTTCTAGAAACATTCCTCAAGTGTAAAAAAAACACGAGTGCTTTTAACGTGAGACTGGAGAGTGAAGTTCTGGTTGGAAATAGCTGAGGTTTAGAACAGCGGGGACCACATGCTGAGCTGGAGAGCTAAGAACAGCCAGAACTTGGCTCTGAGTGTTTGTACAGTCGGTGATTTGAATTTAAATAAATATTTTAGAGCAAGCAACATTATCTGAAGCAGTTGAGCGCATCATTTGTGGGAGTAAAAACTGAAGATTTACCAGACTTCATGAATAATGAGGGGAAATCTTACCAGTGTTATTAAAGATGCGTGACCAGATTTCCCACTGAAGAGGATTCTTTATTTCTTCTTCTTATGTCTTTGAAAACAGATGACGCAGACACAGGATAGTCGGGGGCAATCGCAAAAAGTCATTCACACGTATAAGAAGAAAAGATCAAGAGACAACATCACAAAAAGTCTGTCAAAATCAGAAACTTCAAGAAACTCAAGTCCAAGTTTTTAACACTTGGATATCTGAAAAAAATACTTTTATGATGTTATTTAACAGAAGTTTTATGCCTGAACGGGGCTTTGAGAAACATCTGTGGCCTGAGATGTCAGAAAATGACTTGAAAATCCAACTTCTTACATTGTACTCAGTGGAAAAGAAGGAAAAATGTGCCAGTGCCTCTATGACTGTTGTGACTTTATATTTGTGGAGACATCTCAGCTCAGTCAGGACCGGTTCATGTAATTGGTTCCTTTACTAAAAATATGTGTGAAAAACAGCAAAAGAAGTTTACATACAAGTCAACATGTCTTCTTGCACGCACGCAGCGTCTTGACATCTCCGACAGGGTCGGTGGGGGGGCGAAGTGCCACATCCTGGAATAGATAAGAACTGTCATCGAGCAAGATCTACATGCAGCGATTGAGAACTGAGCGTGAAAGGGCTGCAGAGCTGTCTCACAGATACACACATGTACAGAAACACACTCAGGTGTCGGTGGCTCGTCAAACAGCAGAACTGAGGAGAGGAAGGAGAGGAGAGGAGAGAGGAGAGAGGAGAGAGGAGAGAGGAGAGAGGAGAGAGGAGAGAGGAGAGAGGAGAGAGGAGAGAGGGGAGAGGGGAGAGGAGAGAGGAGAGAGGAAAGTGAGGAAAGCGAGGAAGGAGAGGAGAGAGGAGAGAGGAAAGTGAGGAAAGCGAGAGGAGAGAGTAGAGGGGAGAGAGGAGAGAGGAGAAGGAGAGGGAGGAAGGAGAGGGAGGGAGGAGAGAGGAGAGAGGAGAGGATGGAGAGGAAGGAGAGGAAGGTGAGGAATGAAAGTAAGGAAGGAGAGAAAGGAGAGGAAGGTGAGGAATGAGAGGAAGGAAGGAGAGGAAGGAGAGGAGAGAGAAGAGAGGAGAGAGGAGGGAGGAGAGAGGAGAGAGGAGAGAGGAGAGAGGAGAGGAAGGAGAGAGAGGAGAGGAAGGAGAGAGATACCACATCTTAGTGAATAAAAGCTCACAGCAGAGATGAGGTTTCTCTTCTGTGAAACCTCTACACCTGCCTGTGATGAACTTTTGTTGGTTCAAATGCTGGTTGCAGTTTTCCTTGTGAAACTGTGAAAGTCACCTGCAGTCATTTGACCTGCACAAAGAGCTTCAAGTAGTTTAACTACTTTACTTGACTTTTGTTTCCACTGGGATACTTGGAAAATGAAGGCGCTCCTGTTATTGTTCTCGATGCTGCTCATTGTTAAATCTCTGACTGAAGCGCTCCCTCCGCTCCACTGCTGCGTATTGGGAGTGTTGTGTCTGGAGCCCTGAGCTTGGAGATGCTCCACGATGACGCTCCTCCGAGCCCCAAGGAGCAAAGGTGAGGGAACGAGAAGATGAGGGGGCAAGGAGGAGTAAGAAAAGGAGAAGGAATAAGGAGAGCAGAGGGAAAAGGGAGATGTGAGGTAGAATCAGCAAGGGAGAAAAACAAGGTAAAGAGAAAAGGAAGAAACGGAGCATATGGGGGAAGAGTCATTAGGAGAGGAAGCAAGGGAGCAAAACAGAGGAGAGAAAGGCAAGAAGGGAGGAGAGGAGAGCAGAAAGGAAAGGAAACAAGGGGAAAGGACAAGGGATGAAATAAGCAAGTGCATGAAAGGAAAGCAGAGGAGCGGAGGTGAGGTCATGAAACAAAGTGTTGAGGAGAGAGGAAACAAGGAGAGGATGAAGGAAATGAGGAGACGAGGACATCAGTGCAGTTTAAATCTCCACACATTTGTTTTCTAGACTCAGATATTTGATCATTGAAATCTAGTCAGTTAATGTTTGAGTCCAAGTGACAACTGGTGAACTTTTTTTCCTGCCTCTGGTGTATCGGGCGTTGGAGAATCATAAAGGAAGAGGCTGGAGGATGAAGGCCGGAGAGGAGACAAGGTCTTTAAATTGACTTCACGTCATATATGAATTTTACATGAGGTCTATAATAGCTCGGACACATCTGTAGTGACCCGTGGCCTTGACCTGTTGACCCTCAGATCAACGTGTGGCTGCACCAGTGAACCATCACAGTTATTTATTGAGCTGCTTCCAGGTGAAGGCTTCATGTCGCCAGCATGACGGCTCCATGCTCAGCCCCTGCTGTCGGGGGGGTTTGACCTGCAGGCTGCAGCCAGCGACACTCATGACCGGCTCATATGAAATATCAATTATTTAAAATCCTTGAGAGGTGACATATAGAGGGATAAATTGATCTCATTTGTGGAGCAAGAGTTGAGGTGTAACTCTTTCTGTTTAAGAACCTTCTGCAGACTCATCTCTCCCCAGAGCTCCTCTTCTCCTGACACCTCCACCTCCCTCACATGCCTGAAGAGCACATCACCTGATCTCCTGCACTGGGTCCTTCAGCACTGACTCCTTACTTTGAGGTCTCCCACTGCACTGAACCTGTACTGTGGTCCCCCGGTTGTTGAATATGAGTAAATGTAAATAACAATCACTTCACTGGCGTCAAACAAACCGGGGCCGTCAGCAGAAAGTGAGCATTGACCACATTTTCCCGGACGCAGCTCCGTCCAGAATCCATTTCTACACAATCTCTCCCGATCATCTCCAACTCCTCATCCACGCCGGCCTCTAATCCTCACTTGTGTGTAGTAAGTGTCTATGGTGATGGAGACGTTCACTCGCCCCATAAGTGTTTTACTCTGATCCCAAAGAGGATTTGATAAACAGCATGTACTTTATATCCCCTCTCGTCAATTAGCTAACATGTTGATGTCAGCATGGTCAGTGTAATCCCCCCCCCCTCCCCAACCTTAATGTACTGTAATAAACCCCTCCCTCCTCTGCTCTCCTTCACTCAGATACTCACGCACACAGCAGTTCCTGAGGGAAGAGGCCACACAACGATATGACAGGATGCTGCATTAGCTCAGCCATCGTAACAGCATTACCAGCGGCTGAATGAAACCCCCCAGGGCTTCGGAGGAGACAACTTTCTGACCCAGCGAAAAAGGGTCCGATGCACGAGTTGATTGTTGGATTTAATGTTCATCCAGAGGCCGTATCAAACATCTCTTGATTGTTGTGTCTACGTGTACAGAACGCTCCTCTGCTAAGGCTAACGCTTGATCTTATCATGTTAAAAAATGGATTAAAAGATTCCCTGGATCTGCCCGTTTCTCCGGATCCACACCAAGATGTATTGGGTTCCTTCTTGGGTCATGTCCCAACCTTCCACATGATTCCATGGAGACTGGTTAAGAAGCTTTTGAGTAATTCTGCTGACAGAGAAACTAGAAAAGCACTTAAAAGACCACATAGCTCCACCAAGGCCTAACCGCCCCTTAGATTCAATCAAGCATCAAACTGCTCACACTCATGAATTAGTCTCTAAAGAAACTAATAATTATTTCCCTTGGAAATCAGTGAAAATGTTAAAAGAAATAATCTTGTAATATAATTTAGATCTTGACGATGCTCTGTATATCCTGTGTAGAACATTTCCCTAACTTTGTATTCTTGTGTTCACTCTGAGCTTAACAGCTGGAGCTGAAATAATGACCAGTTTCCCTTCTCCAAATCTCCGTCCCCTGTCACTGACATTGATCCCGACAGCTCACTTCCACGGAGCCTGGCCACCGCGTCCGTCTGGTTCTGAGGGACGCAGCAAGTGTCGGGGCCAACATGGCGGCTAATGATGCGTAGCTCGCCAGGGGACTGATGCGAGGCTGTGATTTCAGCCTGAGGTCCGTCCAGTCTGGTCTGCTAATGCTTCCAAGAGAGCTGGGGACACGAACCCTGCCAATCCCGAGGATCTGTCCCGTCCCTCCAGACGCTCAAACACAGGAGTGAAGTGTCTCTAGGTTTTCCCATAGACAGGTTATAAAGAAGGACGACATGAGCTCCTTTAAAGTGAAGCCAAAATGTCTCAAGTGTCCCCTGGTGGCTGACTGCATAACAGGTCAAAAACCCTGCCTCCTCCATGTTAATGGGTGAGACATGGACCATATCACACTGATATATGTTCACTTTCTCTTTAAGTCAATGTTGTGTTTTTTCAAGTGTGTAAAAGTGGATTACATGGATCAGTCATTTAATGTTTTCACAAGACAGAGAAACTGGTTGTCTTTGTTCGTTGGCCCAAGCAAATCCTTGAAGAGTTTATAGAAGGATTGATTGAAGCAGGATTCGGGTAAAGCTCATAATCAAAGTCTGTGTGGTGTCTTTTATAATATGTTGAAGACACAAAAGCTTTTTTTTATTTGGCAAAGAGCCCAAGAGAAATTTCCCACTATGGTATAATGAAGTTAATCTTGAATCTTGAACAAGCATCGATGTAACTGCCAACTCCAAGATGGAGATAACAAGTGAATAACAAAACAAAGAAAGAGGAGCATGAAAGTGTTTCAGTTCACGTGAGGATACAGACACAGAACAGTAGAATCCACAGGGAGGAAAAGGAAGAGCAGAGAACAGCAGAGCTAGAAGTCATACCAGTCTGAGTGCACCTCCTGCTGAGCACCCTCTTTCTCCTCCTCTCTGCTCACTGCTCATGATGGAGTAGGAAGTTCCTGCAGGTCGGCAGGTGTCATGCACCGAACCCTTCAGCAACTTGCAGGAGCACAGAGAGTCAAGAGCCTCATCTCATCTTCTGAGCTTCTGAACCCTGTTGAAGAGCAGAGGGCTTCACATCAAACTTTAATGCTGATGCTACAATATCACATAATGTCATCGTGCAGCACTGGCCTGACACAACTCACACATGAAGCAGAACACCAGACCAGCAGACAAATAACAGGGCGCCCCCTACAGCTGGGTTCACTTAATCACAGGTGGACAGAGGTCACGTTTATGGCTGACAGCTGATCTTTAAATGAGATCATAGAACTCTCACTAGTGACACAATAATGATAAAGACATCATTTAGGTGAACCCACTCAGAAATGTCACTTATATCCACCTGATACTTACAGAAAGAACATCTCGAGCCCAAGTTCTGTGAACCGAGTCGAGCTTCACTGAACTCTTTTCAGTGAGCTTTTTGTGCAGCAGCGGTGGAGCAGCTTCGTATAAATTATGAAATTCTGATATTCTATGTGTGTTGTTGTGTGTTTTCTACAGCTTCTCTTCCTCCCGCGGACCAGAGACATGCAGACTATAGGTTTCATTTGACCGGAGACTCTAAACTGACTTGTCTCTGTGTGATGGGCGGCATGTATTCCCTGCTGAAAGAATTTCTCTCTGTGAATCATAAAGAATCTTAAATGTGGTAATATTGTCTTTCATGTAATCTTATGCAGAATGAGCCATTTAAATCAAACTGTATTACACAAAATCTCAAATTCACTTCATGCATTTTCCACGGCCACTTATAGAAAAGCTGTGTTTGAGTAGTCGTCATAAGGTTCGTACAGTCAGTTCCACTCATGTTTAGACGTCGTTTCAACAGTGAGACTCTTTCTGTTGCTATGGTTACCTGCGATTTATTACTCACTGTGCACTTCTTTAAGAGGCCGGTTACACTGTTGACCTGGTAGATGAAACCTGAAATAGAATATTAACCAGCAGCCACCAGCCTGAAGGAAACATGTGCTTTCTGCTCCCATGGCATATAACACAATACACCACAGTATACAAGTACTTACACAGGGTATTCGACTAAAAGTACCCTGGTTAATACCCAAATAAACACACTGACATGTTATCTTCTTCATGCCATGCTGGTTTTCTCCAGTGGGATGTCAGGGAGAGCTCAGGTCTGCCAGCAGTGTGATAATGTACCTGCGAGCCGAAGAGACTGGGCCTCAATGCCTCTGGACTGCATCAATATTACAGCACATAGGGGCGGAGAGGAGCTGATCAAATATTCATCTGCTCCTCGTTCTCACTGCGCTGCCTCGCTCCTGAAGGCCTGTAACACTCCGAAAACACACAGAGTCAGTGTTCACGTCCGTCGTGAGAGACGGCCGGCGTGTGTGCTCAGTTATTCAGAGCTCCTGGGGGGGTGTTTTGGGTGAAGTGGTACGTGGAGAGATTGAGAGAGAGAGAGAGAGAGAGAGAGAGAGAGAGAGAGAGAGAGAGAGAGAGAGAGAGAGAGAGAGAGAGAGAGAGAGAGAGAGAGAGAGAGAGATGCTTTTAGGGGTCAAATACAGAACAAGGACGCTATGATGCTGAGGAAAGGTTCAACACACACACACACACACACACACACACACAGACACACAAAGGCTTATGGAACACATTCATAAAAGAGAAAAAGACAGTTAAATTGCTTCAGAATATCTTTTTTTCTATTGCATTATTTATAAAGACCCATGGTCCTCACATCATAAAGTGCACAGATCGCACATGAATATGAGTCCATAGATGTTATTGCACAGTTTACTGTAAGATATGGGCAGATTTTATTTTGTGTGTTGAGTAAGAGAGCTAACATCCACACCTACATTTTTTTTAAACTGATGTTTTAGCTCTAATCTCTGTTTCTAAAATGCAGAAAAGTGACACATCAATCTTCCGATGCTTTTTCTGCTTTGTTTTGAGGGTTTTAATAAACAATCTCCACAGTTAAAAGTTTCCAGTTGTCTGCTGCTGAACATCCAGCTCCTGCTGACCCCCAGTGGTGATAATGGATGATGTTTCTGAAAGATCATAGTCATAGAAACATGCTGATGTAGAGACTCTCAGTTTTTGATGACTCAGTGGGCGACAGGGATCAGAGGAGATCGTCCTGACCTTGTGTAGGTTGGGAAGGTCGTTCAAGGTCAGTAAGAACAGAGAGTCAGACAGAGGAGACAAGGGCAGATACAATTCGATAGAGAGCAGGTTGGACGAGAACAAGCACCAGAGACACCAGGGAAGAGGTGATAGTATGAAGGATGAGGTTTGGTCCCTCAGGTCTGAGAACAGCAGCCTGAAGACACTGAACAGGCAGATGTGACAGATGTGATCAGCAGGAAACACTGGAGCTTTTATTCTTAGTCTGTCCACAATAAAAGAGACTCTTAAAAACTCACCACAAAGACACAGTTTAACTTGAAGTCTAATATAAATATTACAGAGGAGCTCAGGTGATGCAGGAAAGAGGAAATATTCAGGTTTCTAAATATAAATATCAATTCTGACTCCTCTCCAGATGAGGGCGGTAGTGCGCTGATAGGTTGTTTGCCGACCTTCATTAAACATCAAACGAAGAATAAAAAGGAGGCGGAAGTGCTAAGTTAGCAAAGAGAGAGGTAAACAAAGGCCGCTCTGTGACGTAATAAGGTACAGTACTCATGAACAGACATATTGGATTAAATATTATATGTATTTTATTTATTTTGTTGAGCCTGGACGTTTTATTTTAATTGTCATTTCCTCTACGAAACACTTCCGCACTTCCTCGGTCGAGCAGGCTAACACAGCTAATGCTAACTGATATTAAAGGTAGCTAGCTAACATGTTAGACCTCAGGTTAAAACAGTGATGGAGCCGCATCGTGATTAACTGAGCATGTTGTCCTTCTCCGTCAGGACCGAGACACCGAGAGGAGACACTGTCCCATGGGTCCGGAAGATGATGGACAACCCGGCAGCGACTAAGAGCCACGTCCCCTGTCTCTCCTGGGTGAGTCCTCATGGCTGGTCTTCGAGCTCCACAGGGCAGGGAGCCCTCCTGGAGCCACTGGGCGGCTCCCAGCACCTCGGCCTGGGCTCGTCCTCTGACCACAGACCCTCCTACGACCACCTGCTGGGTCCGAGCTGTGTGAGCGGCCCCAGCAGCCTCCAGTCCCCCCAGTCCCCCCACAACATGTACCAGTCTGCCATGTACAAACCCCCCCACGTCAGCAGCCACCCAGCAGCCGCCGCGTTGTTTACTGACACTTCGATCCAGAACCATGGAGGTCAGCTCTGCAGGTCCCAACACGTGCCGCTTCTCTTACCCCACAACCCGTATCGACCTCAATTAACCAATCAGGGCTTAGCAGGTGGACTTCAGGGTCTGCCCATGAGCCTCCCAGCGTGTGGACAACGTCTCCATGTCCCTCAGGCTCCGTCGGGGGGGATGAACGTGGAGTCGGCTGGTGTCGCTGGATACGCTCAGGGCTTCGGACCTTCCACCTCTCAGGAGCAGGCTCAGTGGATGCCTTCATTACACAGCAGGGGTAAGAGGTGTTCTTAATAAGTTTAAAGAAACAAGCCTCTTCAGTGGGGTCAAACATGTCAGGTTGGATTTAAAGACGATATAAAGTTTTTGTTAATGGAGATTATCAGTCCCACCACTGAGGGAAGAGTGAAATTCACTTAGGTAAGGTAATAAATAAGTAAAAGAATCAGAGACTGATATAAACACAAGGAACTAAAGAAGACTTTTGTGCAATTTAAAGCAATGTGTTATAAACATGAAGTACATGAACATACTGGAAAAATGTTTTTTAAATCGAACTTGAAATTAACTAAAAATGGGGGTTGGATAGATGATCTGCATATTTAAGTTGCATACATTCTTTTCTTTCTTTGTTTAGTGATTGATTTCCTTTATAAAAGTAAAATGCCTCCATATAGATTCATATTATTATTGCTGTTCTCAAGCTGTGGTCTCAGGTCCAGATCCGCTTCCGTCCTTTGCAGCTTGTCCCCACAGACACGTGAAGCGTCCTTGGGTCTCTTGAAACGCACTTTATATAACTTCAAGCTACTATTATTATGTCTCATTGCTCTCTCCCCCTGTCATGTTTAAAATCTTAAAGCATCCGTCTCACTTGTCTTCTCCTCAGGGGCTGAAAACAAGTCTGGCTGTGATGCGGCTGCTCAGTGTAACAATGAGCCATCGCACAAGAACAGAATTCCACTGGTGAGGAAACAAAAGGGCAAACACCAAAACTCACTAATTATGTATTATATTATTATATTAGCACAGATCTTCCCAAACATAATGTGTGTCTGATACATTTCTGACAAAGCAGTTTGAAACCTCAGAGGTTGACAGAAAGAAAAAAGCATTTGCCAAATGAAAATGTGATTTCAAGACATGTCAATCAAGAGCTGTGGAGTTTTGTTAAAGATCATCACCATCACATTATAACTTTTATGTATTTTTTGTATTTGTATATACTGTCAGCCCGACAACGAGAGGCAGCGTTCAGCCATTTTAAATCAACGTGCACAACTTCTCAAACAACTGGCGGAGATGGACGAACTCGTAAGTGTGTCATGGCTACTCTTCAATTTACGGTCATTATTATTTCTGTAGATATTTGCCACCCAGTATCTCTGTGAAATGACAATTATAAAATAAAGTTAACAAATTCATGCTATAAAGATAAGTGTAGATAGTTGTAATATAGATAATTTAATAGATTTCTTCTGCCCTTTAAGCTGGATTCAATACCTGCAGATGACACCGGTGATGGACGCTCTCTGCACACAGCTATGCAGGTTGTTGAATTACTGTCTTTGCACCACACTCAATTATGAAATCTACATAAATTACTTTACCACGTTTTCTCTGTAAATTTTAGGCTGTAACAATATGGTAGTCAAACTTCCACACCGTGACTTTTCAGATTTCTGACCATCTTCTTGTTGTGTGTTTTGGTTTTTCAGTCTCATCTTTCAGCTCATTGCTCATCACCTGCTTCCTGTGATGAACATGTTGAGACCTGTGATTTGCCGGGTGATCCCATGTCAGCAGGAGAATCACTGGTACTTACCTGCATTTCTGATGAGTTTCTTCGCTTTTGATTCTTAACAAATAGTACAGTGTAGATTTTAGAACGAAGCAGTTCATCATTTCATCTGATGCGAAGGGATGGAAACTAACTGAAACTACATAATACGTTTTAATCGCATTACACTTCCTATCCTTGAGAAAAATGTATTTGATATTTACTTAAATTTAGTTTGGCCCATGTCCCATTCATTTACATAGTGGAGGCATGACCTATACTGCAGCCAGCCACCAGATGGCGATGGAGACGGTTTGGCTTTATTTTTAGGGAACAGCTCTGATACAAACCTACTGAAAACTGAGAGTTTGCATTTTCATAGCATCCTTTCTCCGATTGGACTGAAATATTCTTGGATAAGTTTAACTTGATCCATCCAAATCTAAAAAAGTAAGAGTAAGATTGCAGTGATATATACAGTATACCTGTCTTAAGATATATAACATAATTAATACACGCTCAGTCATTTAATGTTGCTGCGAATTTTGACCTCATGTCTACATCCAATTCTTTCTACCTTTTTCAGAAAAAGGAGAACACTTCATCCGAGTCAGGCGAAGACACTGATCCGGATTACTTTCCAAACGATGACGGAGACTTCTCTGACGTCCAGTCTGACACTGACTGGAGCTCGTCAGATAAATCGAGTCACAGTGCTTCCTCGACCCCGGATGAAGAACCTTCCGAGGGGAAAACAAAGACGAAGAGTTCTTTGTTTAAGGACAAAGGTGCAAAAAAGTTCTCTGCAACCAATCAGAAGAAGTCCTCTCAAACTGTAGTGTTGCCAACTTTGAATACGAAGGAACAGCGTGTGTACGACAAGAGGAATTACTGTTTGTTTTGCTCGAAGCCGCAGTCCAAAATGGCACGGCACTTTGAGAGGGTTCACTGCGACAAAGCCGAGGTTGCAGTTGCTTTTCAATACCCCGTCTTGTCAAGAGAAAGACGAAAGATATGGAAAAAACTCATAAATCAAGGAAACTTTGTGCATAATAAGAATGTGATAAAAGCAGGAAAGGGAGTACTTGCCGTCCAAAAACGACCACGCAAGCCTGGACAAGCCCAAGACTTTCTTCACTGTCTCTACTGTCACGGCCTTTATGTGAAGAAAGCTGTGTACAGACACATGAGAAAATGCCCAGATAAAGTAAAGGATGAAAATGAATCTGAATTTGGAAGGAAGCGTATTGCATCGCGGTGCGCGCTCGAGATCTTTGGAGATCTGGGCATCAGCGATGGTTTCAAGGACATTGTTTGTGAGATGATATACGACGATGTTACAAAAACGGTCATCGACGACCAGGTCATCTTGCAGTTCGGTGAGCAAATGTTCAACCAGTACGCCTCCGATGTAAGGAAGCACGATTATATTCGGCAAAACCTCCGTCAGTTAGCAAGACTTGTGCTCGAAGCTCAGAAAACAACCCCGCTGAAGAACCTGGAGGAATTCTTCTACCCTTCAAGCTTCAGGCACGTGGTGGCTGCAGTGAAAGTGCTGGCGGGCTACGACCTCGAAAACAAAACATTCAGCATTCCTTCACTTGCCATCAAGCTGGGTTACCACCTGCAGAAGGCCTGTAGCATCGTTGAGGCTAATGCGGTGAAGAGCGGTGATACGAGTCTGGCAGAGTCGGCAAAAAACTTCCTTGTGGTGTATCAGAAGAAATGGAATAGGCTCATTTCTTCAGGTGCGTTAACAAATCTCAGAGAAATAAAAAAGACCACGGATAGAAATGTGCCAATCGCCCAAGATGTAAGGCTTCTGAATTCCCACCTGGACACGGTTCATCGTCTTGCTGAGAACAAACTGGGAGAAAACCCTTCTGCAGAAAACTATGCTTGTCTGGCCAAGGTGATACTGGCCCGGACGATCGTGTTCAACAGGAGGAAACCTGGAGAGGTGTCGTCGATTCAGCTGAAGACTTTCATGTCACGGAAAAAGTCCAACGTGCTCGACGACATGGACGTGTCCGTAACAGATTTGGAAAGAACCATGTGTGGGATTTTCTCTAGAGTTGACATAAAGGGCAGCTGTGGGAGAATGGTCCCTGTTCTATTAAAACCCTCATTTGTTTCAGCCATGGAGCTTCTCGTGAAGCTTCGTGAGACCTGCGGCGTCCCACAGAAGAATCCCTTTCTCTTTGGCCGGCCGTGTGCGCTCTCTGCCTACAAAGGCTCGGAGTCCATCCATCACTTTGTCAAAGAATGTGGAGCGAAAAACCCTGAAGCACTGACATCGAGAAAGATCCTGAAGCATTACCCGAAGATGCTCCAGCTGATGAACCTGGATGACGAGGAGGCCAAACTCATTTTTGGCCGTCGTTATCAAACGAAATCCTATCAACAGAACGGCTGCATGCAGCAGGATGACATGGATTTTGAAGGTAATACATTTTCAGTTTAATGCCCTTTTGTGTCAAGACATGGTTTCCAAGTAGAGTGTTCAGGTATAATCCCTCCACAAGAGTCAAAGTGGGCGTGTAGTTTTATTAGGAGAGAAGCCGAGGCTGTAAAACCAATGGGAAGTAATCAGAAGATATGAGATCCGTATGTAAGTAGAAAACTTCCTTTTTTTGTTTTTAATACAGAGAGGTTATATCCTGAAACAGGACAACAAGCTGCATCATGGTATCACACTGAGCTCTCCGGCACGAGCTACCAACAAGCAGATGACTATCAACAAGAACATGGATCAACAACAGGCAACTGCAGGACTGTTCCTACTCAACAAAGAGACAAAGGTAGTTATGTTGGTCATGAACAAGCTTTTTATCCTGTTTTTTAAGTTGTGTTGCTTGTAGAGATTTTCCTCATTGCAGTATTGGTTTTCAGGTATTATAAAGCCATTTGATTTTAGGGCAGATCCTGGAATTTATTTCACTTTCTTTAACATTGCGATTCTACTTTTGACGTTTCATTGATTTCCTAAGTAACTAGAAATCATTTGAGTACATGTCTCCACCGAGGGCCAACACACTCTTAGATACCAGTCCCCCAAATATACCTGATTTTTATATCAACCTGCAGATCCGCACTGACACCAGATTTTGTTGAAATTCAATTTAAACGAGTGGGTCTGTGGGGTTTTTCCACTTTGTTTAACATGTTGAGATATGTCATTAGCCGTGACAGAGATATGCAAACTTTACTTAACATCCCCCTGTAGCTGTTCACCTGTGGTCAAACCTAATGTAATGTCAAAGTTTCCAGCCTTTGTCCACAAATGGGCATGTCAACTGAATTTCTTGTGTGTCTCCCCCCCCCTCCCACAGGGTCTCAATATAAGGGCAAACAGAAGTGGGAAGAAGCAGAGGTCCGAGCTGTTGAAAGACACATGATGCGTTTCATTGAGGGACACAAGGTGCCTCAGAAAAACGACTGCATCCAGTGTCTTGAGGCCGAGGCCAAAGCACTGAAGACCCGTTCTTGGAAGGGTGTGAAGGACTACGTCAGAAACAGGATCACTGCGCTAAAAAGACAAAGTGGCCCTTCACAGGCCTGACCCGCCGACAGCAGCAAGACGTGAGAGTGGAACCGTAGCAGAGGAGAGGACGAGCTCAGAGGATATGTTATGTTTCAAGAAAAACCTGTAATGTGCAACGTTTTCATCTTCTTATCCGTCATCTCCCTTTTTCCCTCAATAGTTTAAGCCTGTTTTTTATCGGTGTCCACATCTTCTGCAGCACTGGGAGCATTTCGGAACTGTACATTTTTTATTTTTATTGAAATGGTTTTTGGTTTGCACTCGTTCCCAGGCATCGAGCTTTCCTCCAAAATTACAGAGCGATTTTCTGTGTAGATTTTTATTTTGCATTCTTCTGAGGTTCATTCAGAGACGGCTCATGTTTGCAGGCAAATTACGTGATCCACAGTTATGCTGATACATTATTTTTGAAGCTGTACGTTTATCTTCTGTGACCAAGTTTCCATGTACATTGTATTATATTGTTCTGTTTGGTTGACTAATATATGAAAGTTTGGCATTGTAACACAACGTTCCAATAATAAAACAAATATGCCAATTTATTTACCACACATGAGCTTTTCAATCGTCTTATCTCCTTCCATGAATTGAATGACTTGAATATCATGAATATATCTATTGAAACTTAGTTATAGCAGCAAACTACCATTCACAACCTGAGCAAATTCAAACTACCTTAAATATTCAAATTCATCTTACATATGGGAAATGTTAAAAAGTAAAGTATTTTATAATTAAATGATCTGAGTGACTCAAGTTTAAAACAATAGCTTCTAAATTAATGTATTGGATACAAATTTTAAATATTTTTCTCTGTGATTTGGTGGTAATGAATTAATGTTAATTCATCTATATAGGTATGTATCATGTTTATACAGGCTATAAGATATTGTTTGAAATATACATTTTATTTAAAAAGTAGATAAAGACTTTTTAAAGACTTGAATTAACTTTTTTCCATTAATAACTGTATAAATGAGAGAGTACAGAATATTAAATGCATTACTCTGGTACCATATCTAATCTAGTGCGCATGCGCTTATAGAGGACAAAAGTCGACCATCTTGTCTGCAGCCAGGTCCCTCTATAGTCTCGATGCTTTTATCTTGTAGCGTCAACTTCCGTGTCTCGTAAAAAGAGCAGTGCCGCGTGCTTTTACTGTGAAAGGCAGAGCGGAAACCCGCTTGTCGTGACTCTCGCTAGCATGATGCTAACTAGCGTTGTGTCATGGATGACAGCGACTGAACCTGCGGAATCGAACCTGCGACCGGTTCCTGTCACGGATTGGATGTAACGTACAGACAAAGGGAGGAGATGGAGACGATCACGTGCCGCAAAAACCTGCAGTTTACGTTAATGCGCAAAGGTAACGTAACTCCTCAGCCGTGTTTTCTTCAGATTCATTCATTATTAACGCACCCAGGCGCATTCAACCCTAACCCTAACACATGGGTTCAAATCCACGCATAACGGGTTTGAAGATGGACACATGACAGCTAACCTAACGTGAAGCCAAAGCGTCTCGATCGCCACCTGGTGGTCGGCTGCAGCACAGCTCATCTGTCAGCCCCAACTTCAATGTGGAGATTTGTTGTCCATCTTTATAAACAGTCTGTAGCTTAAGTGAGTGAGTCCAAAATGATCAATTAAGCTAATAACCAGGGGTGTAGTGATTGTAGAGAATCTGCTTTTAGAATGATGCGTTTATGTCAGGTTGTTAACGTAACCTGATGTCGGTGTGATGGAGCTAAATGCGAAAGTCACAAGATATGATTTTCTCAAAGATGGCGCCCAGCTAAAATATGCTTTTTTTGTTTTTATTGTTTGTTTGTAGGTAGATAAGATATCTGAAGGAAACACTTTTATTTTGAAATTTGATGTTTCTTCGCTAGGTCCCGCCTCAGAGGAGAAACGCACCTATCCGTGATGGTTATGGACGATGATGGATGCCCTCTCAGCCAATCAGAGCCGGACACCCGGTCCCCAGTGGGCGGGGCAGAACGGCTGGTCCCCAGCTTCACCTCCAGGACCCCTGTGCCACCCTGTGCCCAGCTTTCAGCACCTCAGCCTGGGCTCGCCCTCTGACCAGCGGTCCGGCCACGACCACCTGCAGGTATCGAACCACGACTGCCTCAGAAACCACAGTCAGGTCTTCACTGGTGATGCTGAGCAGAGCTCTCAGCATTTCATCCCCAACGCTCACGTCTCTCATGTGGATCCAGCTGTGAGCTACGAGAGAAACATACCTCCTTGTTCTCTGCCTCTTGTGAACAACGGGTCGCAGCCCTCCAACCCCCAGGGGGCGTCAGCGTACCCCCCTCACAGCCCGTACCAACCACTACCCCCCCCCTTCCAACCTCCATACTCCCACCACGTCTCTCTCAATGGAGCTCAATCACTCCATCACACCCCCATCAGCCCTCCATCATTCGGACAGTGTGCAGACCAGAATCCACAGTGTGCACAGCAGCCTGCGTTTCAGAAGAATGTGGATTCTCCTGTCGGTGCTGGATACATCCACACCCCGGCCTCGCCCGACTCCCCCATCCAACAGCAGCCTCACTGGGCTCTTCCATCACAATCTAGAGGTACGTGAACACGTCGTAAGAACACGATACACATGCATACATGTCGCAGAGTGTCCAGCATGGGGTAGAATTAACTAGAAATTAGAATTCCACAATGAGCAATTTTTCTTCTTTCAAGGAAGTCCTGTCGTCTAAATGAAACAAGCCCACTTTTTCAATTAATCACTCATGTCTGAAGGTTTCCTGCATCTTTGTTACTGCTCTGTTTTCCCCTCAGGAAACACTGAGGAGTTTGTTCCCAGTGCAGCTGTACAGGACAGGAACATCGCTCCACAGGTGAGGAGAATACAGCTTATCAGCAGATTCGTTTTTCAATGACCTGATGAATCCTTTGGCCAACGTAACGTCTCAAAATTATATAAAACGCTCATCACAGATGTGCACATTCCTTCTTAAATGTGTGTGTTTTGTTTTTCTGTCCATAGCTTAAAACATAATCAGTCTAATGTGCTGTGAAACCAAACGGCAGCAAATCCTCAAATTGGTAGAAGCTAGAACCAGGTTTCTATGAGGAATGAAAATCAGAATAGACGAGTAATCGGTTAATTGTTTTAACTCTAGTCAGAGATTCACGCTCAAACTTTAAAGCTTTAAATGTAGCCAGTGATTATGTTCGTGGCAATTCTGGATTAATGAGACATTTTATGTTAAGCTTCAGCATTAAGGCTGTTTATGTAAGTCAAGTAGTTAAAGGGTGGCTTTGACTTTCTAGACTTTAGACTCAACACAGAAGTGAGATGTAAAGTTTAGAGAATGACTCTTTCTGTTTCCCCTCTGCAGTCTCCTAACTCAGAGTCCCGCTATGGCCTCGACCCGGAGCTCCTGCCCAACGCTGTAAGTTCTGTCGCTCGCTTGAGATCTTTTCCTGACTTGTCCGGCTCCTTTCAGGCCTTTAGAGTAAGAGTAAGGGAAGTAAAGGGGTCAGTCCTCTGATGAGTACAGCTGCAATTGGCTGATATGAGCCACGGCTGAGTTTGTTGCCAATATGCATTGATACAAAAAATTTGTTTTACAGAATAAACATTAGATAAAAGATGTGTATTTATTTTTAAATTTGTAACCGAAACACATTTTATTTTCTAAATTCAGACTATATACTTTGTTTTTTCTTTGTTTACAGTTATTTATATAAAGTTTTTTGTCAAACTGTAAAATAAGCCTCAGTTTAATTTTCTCATAATTCATAATTCTTTGAAAACTGCCTCTTGTAAATCTTCGTGTTACCCCCTGTCATCTCCCTACATATCAATATGGCTTGGGCACTACTATATATACAATCTACTATATATGTTTCTATATAAACAATAACTATTGTAAAAGTAATAAAATGATAGACCCTTTTGATTGACAAGGCCTGCCCCCCGCTCCGTCTCCCTCCCTGTGTTCCAGGTGAAGGTGATTGCAGAGGACCGGGCAGAGTGGGGGGGAAAGGTCTTTGTCTCAGAGCCTTTCTCCCAACTTCCTCCTCTGGCAACTACTTCCTGTATCGTAGAAGACAGAGGTGACCAACACAGTCTGTCTGTCTGTCTGTCTGTCTGTCTGTCTGTGTGTGTGTGTGTGTGTGTGTGTGTGTGTGTGTGTGTGTGTGTGTGTGTGTGTGTGTGTGTGTGTGTGTGTGTGTGTGTGTGTGTGTGTGTGTGTGTGTGTCTGTGTCTGTGTCTGTGTCTGTGTGTCTGTGTGTCTGTGTGTGTGTGTGTGTGTGTGTGTGTGTGTGTGTGTGTGTGTCTGTGTCTGTGTCTGTGTCTGTGTCTGTGTCTGTGTGTCTGTGTGTCTGTGTGTCTGTGTCTCATCTGGCTCTATGGGTCAAGACATCATTCTGAGCATCAACAGAACTCGAAGCACACGTTATGGCCGACACATCCACAACTTACACAATGACTGTTTTCAAACACCATACAACTTTATGACTTAACTTATTAATGTGAAGTATAAGTTATGTTGTGCCTCATGAAATATCATTATTGACCTTGTCTCTAGGCAACACGAGTCCCTTTGCCATCCGCTCCCTCTCGTACTGTGTGCCCTGCGAGGGTCAGACCGCCCTGCTCAGTCGCCTGCCGCTGGGAGCTCTGGTCACTCCTCTCTCAAAACAAAATGCAGGGGAGGTCAGTTTTCATTTAATAATCTATTTGACAACAGAGTAAAAACAACAACATTGACAATGATACAACATACAAACAGAGAAACATCACAACATGAAAGTCTCTGTGAGGATAAACTTGTGTGTTTCCTGTCGTCTCCAGGAGCCGGTCCCGCTTTGTAAGGAGCCAGAGTGTGTTCTGGGCTGTAGCTGCTGCGGAGCCTCCATGTGCCCGGCGATGGGTTGGCAGGACTGTGGTCAGAGATTTTATTGCCCATTCTGTGGTAAACTCAGTGAAGGTAAGACGAAGATCAGGTCAGGAGCACGGCACCTTCACCGCACCTTCATCGGGTGGAGCTGCTGCACCGAACATGATGGTTTGTGCTTGTTGCTTCCTTTTGATTGGGTTCTTCTCTCCTGTCCTGTGCGTCAGTGCCGTGGCAACACTACCAGCCCACCAAGGGAGTGGAGGGGGCTCGGGTGGACAAAGACAAGAGGCCTGAACTTAGCGTGGGCTCATACGAGATCCAACACTCTCAGAAGGTTTGTTCCACCTTCTCTGATTGTCAGCTTTGTTTCAATATCACCAACTCCTAAGAATGGACCTCAAACATACGGCCGAGTCCAGGGAACCCAACACTCGACCAATTTGCTCCAAACTTTACACAATGCACTTCCGTTGCCTGAGGAAAGTTTCCGTGTTAGGTCTAAGTTGTATTTTCATTTCAGGGTGAACCTGCTGCACTGCTGCTCGCCATAGATGTGTCTGCCTCAGCGCTGAGAGGAGGACATTTGGAGTTTGTAACACAACAGATCCACTCGCTGCTCGCCTCTCTGAACAGGTACAACACACTCCCACTGCTGTAGGTGCATGCACACACATACATGCTCATAAATGAAGGGGATCTGGCAATGACTGCTCAGTAACATCCACTCACACAGACACACACTCGCTTGCATTCAGTTGAATCTCTTCCCTGGACACTTCTCCTGACTCAAGGCCGGCGCATGCTTCTGTGTCGTCAGGGGCCCGCAGGCACGCAGCTGTAACGCAGGACTCGTTCTCATTCATGGTTCTCCAACCGTTGCGCGGGTTGCCATGCAATTCCCCGCCAGAACACTAGGCGCAGTAATGTTTTTTGTCGAAGTCGGCTCTTCTTCGTGTGTTGCACGAAGAAGAGTGTGTTGCACGAAGAAGAGCGATTTATTTACATCGCCACGGCGGCTCCTCAGAGCCTTTTTCTGGCGGAAAAATCCGCCGGTTAGTGACGGGTTATACTAGTGGACATAGTGTTGGATCTCTTCTGCCAAGTGCTCTTCTATCTGGTCCATATTCGTTCTTCTAAATCTTCCGTGGTTTCCGGGCATGAACCGGAAATGCGACTCCGGAAATGATGTAGTCAACAGACCAATCCCAGCCCTCGTGGCCGGGTGACGCTTGCGGGGCTTTGCCGTCTAGTTAGAAAAATTGGCCGACGCACGTAAGGACGTAGGAAGGGCCGTGAGGGGCCCGGAAGGGCTCCTGCGTCTCCGTTCCCGTGAAAACGCAGAAGCATGCGCCGGCCTTTACACTGACTTCTCCTTACCCAAACCTTAAATAATATCTCATATATATATATCTTACCTTGTGAGGACTAGTTACGCACACACACACACACAATCACACACAAACACACACACACACACACACACACACACACACACACACACACACACACACACACACACACACACACACACACAGTGATGAGTGAAAGGTTTTCTGTGGGACGATGTGCTGGAGGAATTCTGAACTTGAACATGCACAAATCACTTGAGCATGAAGCAGAAATGAATTGATTCCTTTATCTGCAGTGCGACATGTTGAGCCCTTTTGTAGGGATGCACCGATCCGATATTTGTATCGGTATCGGTACCGATATTGAAGAAATTTCTAGATCGGGTATCGGTGACAAAGGGCCGATCCATATCGGCGGATCTATTCAGTGTAATTCTATGCTGTGCGCTGTGAGTGACGTCATACGCAAGCAACACGCCGTGTTTACAAAATGCAGCGAGCGAAAGGATCAGCTCCCCCGTGTCACTTATGAGTTTAACAGCACACTGGGGGGGTCCGGTGGTGCCTCACGGCGTCGCTGGTGCGGGGGGCTTTTTCTCATTTTCTTGGGACCGCGGGGTGGTGTCCGCCGGAGGGGCCCCCAGCGGGCGACGTAGCTGAGGTGATCCCCGAGAAGGGCCCGACACACGTCCAGAGTCGCCGCCGCTGCCGACCGCCGTACCCGGTCCCCTCCGACGGCCCGCCTTCCGCACCGGCGACGACTCTGGACGCCGGTCGGGCCCTTCTCGGGGATCACCTCAGCTACGTCGCCCGCTGGGGGAACCCTCCGGTCGCGCGGGGGGAGCTGACTCAGAACTGGTGCGGACCAGGGGAACCGACTGTTTAATAAGTATCGGTATCGGATCGGTATCGGCCGATACTAAACCTCAGATATCGGTATCGGTATCGGAGGTGAAAAAAGCGGATCGGTGCATCCCTACCCTTTTGAAACATTTGTTTACGTTGTGGTTCATAAGACCAGACGTTATTTTTCACTCTGGGGATTTTATGAAGTGATAAGTGTAGTTATTTTCCTTATGTGACAGAAGATGAAAGTGTTTTGATTTACGACAAACTGCAAATGTTGCAAGATGCTTCAATTTCAACCACATGTCAAAGTCAAATGAGAAATTAGAAAACACAAGTTCCTTTTGATTGTGTACTTGATGCACAACGTGACATGGATCAGAATGAGACTGGAGGAAATCTTACATTGTCTTACATTGTTTATTGTTATCTAGCAGTTAATGTATAAAAGAAGCACAGTTGAAGGTCATGAGATGATACTCGCTCCCTGGAGAGTTTAATTGTCAGTATCTTCAGTGAAAGACGGACCCTTCCTCCTAATCCGCTTCTTCTTTAGTCCCTGTACACAAAGACAAACATGTCAGACATCAGTATCAGCTGCAGTGACTGCGTTGCACCTTTGAGTGTAGGATGATATGAACATGTATGAGTTGCATTTGAGCATAGTGCACAGTACATACATAATTGTCACTGGCTGACCAGGCAGGGTAGAGCTCAGAGTGGAGCTTCCTCTCCTCGTCTGCTTTATGGAAATATTTTGCCTGCTCCTCTTTGGACATCGACCTCCACTGTGGACACACAACAACACAAACACAAGAATAAGTACACACAGATCCAGGTGAACAGGTGGAGGTTCTGCAATGAAACCACCCACAGTGTATTTGTGCTGGAGGAAGAACAAACGTTACTGTTAAGATAGCAAGAATTATAGTTAGAGGAACCATTTAAATTAGAGGTGTTGTCTTCGACAGCGCTCACAGGCAGAAAGCTTTTAAATCTTTTATCAAACTGTGGTGAAGTTTGCGTGACACCAAGAGTTTCAAACACACAGAGCAAAGACACCTACTGTTTGTCCAATGACTCTGTTGACAGCCGCGCAGTTCTGGTTGTTGAGCTGTAGCACAACCTGGGGCCTCTGTTCCATGCGGAACATCATGAAAGCATTCGGGGGCTTCGGGATATACGGCCTGCTCTCGTTCTCTGGCTGCCTGATATACTTTCTCTTTCTGTAGGGAAACAGTGAAACAGAGAGAGAGCATTAATTTCCGCTTGTTAAAACTCAGTGGTCAGCCCCAGATGATGAAGCTGTCAGGTGCACTTACTGTGGAGCTTTGAGCTTAACTACCGGAGCGACAGGAGGAGCTGTGTAGGGCGGAAATCCATAGACGACCTTTCCATTTCTAGACACAATCAGGCAGACACATTAGATGACAGAAAAAGTGGGTTTGAAGAGACAACCATCACAGCTGTGTGTTTGGTTGCATTGACGTGTGAGATACATACATGGTTCCAACACGAGCCAGGTTCGACCCGAAGCCCTGAGGGAGAGGCCTTACTGTCATGTTGTGGAGCTGGAGACACAAACACAAAGTTTCAGTAACTGCTTGAATGATAATAATAATTACAACTTAATGCAGATTTATTTAGCCTTAAGGCCGATTTTTGCTTCTCCGTTTTTTCCAAAACGGTCAGATAAGAACACCCTCTCCAAGCGCCTCGGACAGCTTTTCGTACACCTCTGATTTTTCTAACTGTCCGTGTTTATTTCGGAGACCCCACGGACAAACTTCCTGCTTCACAATAAACACAAACACAACTACGATTCTACGATTAATGTGACGTGTGTGTTTAACCAGCGCAGTTGTCCGGCTGACGGTGGCTCGTTAGAGCACTGACGGCATGTGTGCACGGTCACATACGGTTATAACGAGCTTTCAAAACGGCGCTAGCGTGCTAGGCTAGCGGGCTAGCAACCATGCTAACTGCGGTGGTAACAGTGCAAAAACCCGCTGTCACGACTTTAATTCCACTGCTATCATGACACTGTTTCTACAATACCGTCAGGTTAGAAGCAAACAATGGGTAGTAGTTAGTGTCGGGAGTCCCTGCTGACTGTGTGTGGAAGCTGGGGGGGAAGCTAGCTGGGGGGAAGCTAGCTAGCTCCGTGTAGCCTCAAGCAGATTCAAGCTGTGGAATCAGCAAAACAGTTCGGAAACAAGACTGGGGAACCGCTGGGCTAAGAAACGATAACATCAGCATTTTGACCTGCTGGGTGTCACTTTATTTAGTTCTGTTAGTTGCCATGGTTCAGTGTGTGGGAGGCCAGCCGACAGAGGTAAATAAACACACGTGGACTTCTTCTTCCCAGAAATGGGGTAGGCTTCTTTGAGCTCGTCTTCCGTTGCGCTACCTATGGGTTTGGCGGTGAATTGTTTTCAAACATACAGTCGTCGGACAAGTAAAAATCAAAAAGACTCTCTGGTCTCCGTGCGTCCCTCTCCGCGAAACGGATACGTAGAAGCATACTGGAGCCTTTACTTCCCTCCCCTTTACTAGCTTGTGATATAAAGTACTCCAGCTATTTGTCTATCAAATGAGCAAGGCAGCCTAATGAATCCCATTAACAAGCAGTGGCTTGAATCCAAGCCAAGAGATAGAGGGGGTTATTTGGGCATCTAGTTAAATCCTCACTCAATCTTGACAAACTACACATTACCTAAAAGCACATACCGTTAATTTGGCGGCTGCTTAATTTAAAGCATGCTAGTATACAAAGCCAAACAGTAATACAATAGAATAAAAACTAAAATTTCTAGGACTGCAAAGCAGCACTGGGCTGGCCCGAGCACATGCATTTTGAAGCGTTGCATTAATTTATATAAAAATAAAATAATCACTGAGGACATATTGACACATAGAGCTGTTCAGGGCTGGACTCTGATCATGAGACAGTGTGTGGTGGTGATAGGACAACGCAAAGTGGAGTTCCTTTGGCGAAGGATGAACCTTCGCTGTTGACACGGTTTGAGGAAATGTCCCAATTCTGAGAGAGAGAGAGACGTCACCTTTGCAAGACATAAAGTTTCCTTTGATCTATGACGACTGACACTGCAGAAGTGGAGTTGTTTGTTTACGGCTCAGCATCAAAGGATTCATGGTCCATGTATGTCCGCGTTACAGAACATCGTGTTTTAATGGCGTCTAATCAAACTTTGACGCCATAGTCAAGAATGTGAGCATGTTAAAGCCCTCAAAAAGCCAATTCATTTGCCTGAATAATAATAATAACACTAATACTACTACTACTACTACTTCTCATAATAATCCCCTGTCAGTGCTCTGGCCCTAATAACACTGTCCTGATGCTAACATTGTCATCCCAACTATGACCACCCAAAGATTGATCCTCTGTCATAGTTGCTCTGTGTTATATCCCAGAACTCAGTCTGGATCACTACCCTCCGTTTGGGACTTTTTGTCAGACAGGTATTTATAATGTTCTTATGGAATCGATGTCTTAACCTGTTAGTACCTTACCTGGTTGTGGCCTAACTGAGCTGCACCGTAGTATGTATAGTCAGGCGGCAAGAAAGCTTGTGGCTGGTACATGGGAGGAGCAGGATCCGGTGCAGGCATGACTGGCTGCTGCAGGCGGAACCGTGCTTCTCCCGGAGGCATGTAGCCGTATGTGTTAGGCTGCTGGGGGCCATACATGTCCTCAGCTAGGGCATAATAAGGAGGAAGAACAGGACAGTCGCTCTGTGCAGCTTGAAATCCAGGCTCAGGCAGGACCTGCTGCTGTTGGCTGAGCGGTGCAGCTTCCCGAGGCAGGTCGCACTCTGTAGGGCCAACCATGTCCCTGACTGGGGCATTAAAAGGAGGAAGAAGAGGAAAGTTGGTCTGTGCAGCTTGAAATCCAGGCTCAGGCAGGACCCGCTGCTGTTGGCTGAGCGGTGCAGCTTCCCGAGGCAGGTCGCACTCTGTAGGGCCAACCATGTCCCTGACTGGGGCATTAAAAGGAGGAAGAAGAGGAAAGTTGGTCTGTGCAGCTTGAAATCCAGGCTCAGGCAGGACCTGCTGCTGTTGGCTGAGCGGTGCAGCTCCCGGAGGCATGGAGCTCTCTGTCTGAGGCCCCTGGGGAGCCTCAGTAGCAGCCTCATGAAGAGGAAGAACGCTGGCCATGTCTGATACCAAAACGTCCATCAAGTCAAAGTCAAAAACACAGTTGGTCATAGACTCCTCTACAACCTCTTGAATCTCTTTATCCATCGTCTTTGTAGATATTAATAAAAATACTTGCAAAATGGAAGGAAATCTCTAGGTGTGTCTTTGATGAGCGCAGGTAAGACAATGAGCTCATATCTAAATTGGGTGAAATATCTATTGAGTATGGAAATTCTAAAAAGCCTTTAATGTCTTTGAAGAAGATCAAAGGAACTGCTGCTCATTGCTTTTGGAATGTCACGTTTTTTTTATTCCCAATCAAAGTCAATTATTTGCTTATGAATAAAATCACATATCACATGATTCAAAAGATGCACTTCTTTATTTATACAGACAGAGAATCCATATCAGGATGTGTGAGAAATAAAAACCACGATAACAGTGTGGTTGACTTTGATGAAAAACATGAATACAAGGACTTTTATCAGCAATAAAATAATCCAAGCAAAAACAATAGGGTCCTTGAACTGTCAGTGCTTGGGGCCCTAATAAAAGCGTTAGTTGGTCATTTAAAGGTGAAGTGTGTAAGATCGCATTAAACTCCCCCCTCCCTTCCTGAGCGAAAGGAGAGCTACTGTGGCCCTCATTCGTCAAAACACAGGACGACCTAACAGAGCTGTCTTCTCTCCAGTAATGAGGAGTCTATAGATCAACATATTTTCTAATGTTACTTGTGTATTTCCTATGTAAACAGTAGTTGATAGTTTACATGTAGAAAATATGTCACTGCGCTGTGGTATTGCTTTATTACTGACGTTAGGTAGCGGAATTAGCTGAATGCTAATGCAGGCTAACGTTAGCAAACAGACTCGTACAGGCTGATAACACGGAGACGCCGTTAGCAAGAGAAGAGGAGGAAGAGGCAGATGATCTGTGAGGAAGAGCGTGGGGGAGGGGGGGGGATCTTATCAGTCGTAGACTGACAAGCGCAGATACAGAAACACATATTTACTTCAGTATACAAACCTAAAAGAAAAACTGCATTAATCTCTCTCCTCTATATTTTACACACAAACACGTTACGCTAATAATTATATAAAGAATATCAAATAGTGAATATATTAAATATAGAATATACTTTGAACTAGGCCCTTCTTCAAAACTAAAATTTACGTGAAGCACTTGTTTCTATTTACAGCTGTTACCCTGGATACTGTAGTAATACGAATACAGCCGCTAGAATAAAACACACACACACACACACACACACACACACACACACACACACTTCATTTAGCTGACGCTTTTATCCAAAGCGACTTACAATTGCATTCAACCCCGAGGGTACAAACCAAGAACAACAAGAATCAAGACAGTACAATTTCTTCGAAATAAAGCAAAACTACAAAGTGCTATAAGTAAGTGCCATTTTAGTGCTACCAAAGTGTTAGTTTCAAAAGTGGTTAGTTTTTTTTTTTTTAGTTTTTTTATTCAAGGTACAGTCGGAAGAGGTGTGTTTTAAGTTTTCGGCGGAAGATGTGTAAACTTTCAGATGTACGGATGTCGAGTGGGAGCTCATTCCACCATTTAGGAGCTAGGACAGCAAACAGTCGTGATTTTGATGAGTGTGTAGCTCGCAGTGAAGGAGCAACGAGTCGTTTAGCTGAAGCAGAGCGGAGTGAACGTGCTGGTGTGTAGTGTTTGACCATGTCCTGGATGTAAACTGGACCTGATCTGTTTACAGCATGGTATGCGAGTACGAGTGTTTTGAACCGGATGCGGGCAGCCACTGGTAGCCAGTGTAGGGAGCGGAGGAGCGGAGTAGTGCGAGTGAATTTAGGTTGGTTAAAAATCAGTCGAGCTGCTGCATTCTGGATGAGCTGCAGAGGTCGGATGGCAGTAGCAGGTAGACCTGCCAGGAGGGAGTTACAGTAGTCGAGGCGTGAGAGGACCAGGGCCTGGACCAGAACCTGCACCGCCTTCTGAGTGAGAATGGGGCGTATTCTCCGGATGTTGTAGAGCATGAATCTACAGGACCGCGTTGTTGCAGTAATGTTGGCAGAAAGGGAGAGTTGGCTGTCGAGTGTCACACCCAGGTTCATAGCAGTCTGAGTGGGGGTTAGCACGGAGTTGTCAAAGTTAATAGTCAGGTCGTGGGTGGGAGAGTTTGTCCCTGGAAGGAAAAGTAGTTCAGTCTTGTCAAGGTTAATCTTCAGGTGGTGAGCGGTCATCCACTGAGAGATGTCAGTCAGACAGGCAGAGATTCGTGCTGCTACCTGTGTTTCTGATCGGGAAAAAGAGAGGATTAGTTGGGTGTCATCAGCGTAGCTATGGTAGGAAAAGCCATGTGAGTGAATGACAGACCCGAGAGTGTTGGTGTACAAAGAAAAGAGGAGAGGACCCAGGACAGAACCTTGAGGGACCCCAGTAGTGAGAGGACAAGGTTCAGAAACAGATCCTCTCCAAGTTACCCGATAAGTGCGTTCATTGAGGTAGGAAGAGAGCAGGGAGAGAGCAGAGCCTGAGATACCCAGGTCCTGAAGGGATGAGATCAGGATCTGGTGGTTCACTGTGTCAAATGCAGCACAGAGGTCTAGAAGGATAAGGACAGAGGAGAGAGAAGCTGCTCTAGCAGTTTGAAGTTGCTCAGACATAGCAAGGAGGGCAGTCTCAGTCGAGTAACCTGCCTTGAAACCAGACTGGCGAGGGTCAAGAAGATTATTGTGGTTCAGATAGGAGGAGAGTTGATTTAAGATAGCTCGCTCTAGAGTT
Organism: Limanda limanda; assembly: GCF_963576545.1. Lineage (NCBI taxonomy): Eukaryota > Metazoa > Chordata > Actinopteri > Pleuronectiformes > Pleuronectidae > Limanda > Limanda limanda. Next base: position 24,903,286 of record NC_083640.1, on the reverse strand, counting down.
TTGGAAACAAAGGGAAGAAGAGAGACAGGTCTGTAGTTATTTACTGCTGACGGGTCGAGGGTGGGTTTTTTCAGGAGAGGATTTACTCTTGCCTCCTACAGAGAATTAGGAAAACAGCCATTTGAGAGGGAAGTGTTGATATGATGAGTAAGAAAAGGAAGAAGGTCAGGAGCAATAGACTGGAGAATGTGAGAAGGGATGGGGTCAAGGGGGCAGGTGGTCGGGCGGGCAGAGGTACCAAGGTCAGAACTTGATTGGGAGACAGAGGGGTGAAAGAGGAGAGCGAAGGGGATGAAGTTGATGGAAGTGTGGTTCTAGAAGGAGGATCAGAAAAAGAAGAGCGTATGTCATCAATCTTTTTTGTAAAGTAGTTGACAAAGTGGCTTGGTAGAAGGGAGGAGGGAGGAGGGGGACTGGGGGGGTCGAGGAGGTTGGAAAAGATGGAGAAGAGTTTTTTGGGGTTAGAAAATGAGGATTGAATAGTAGTTTGGTAAAAAGTGCTTTTGGCTGTGGAGATAGAGGCAGAAAAAGAGGAGAGAAGAGACTGATAGGCGAGCAGGTCGTCCAGGTGTTTAGATTTCCGCCATTTCCTTTCTGATGCTCGCATAGTGGCTCTGTCGGCACGCACCGAGTCAAACAACCACGGAGCTGGGGAGGACTGGCGGACCTGTCGTGACATAAGAGGGCAGAGAGAGTCAAGAGAGGAGGACAGAGTAGAAAGGAGAATGTCTGTGGCAGAGTTAGGATGCATGCGTGAGAAGGAGTCAGTGGAAGGGAGAGCTGATAAAACACAGGATGCTAGAGAGGCAGGAGAGAGGGAACGAATGTTGTGACGGACAGGTACAGACTCTGTTGATATGGTAGGGTTGTTGTTTTGAGAGAGTAGGAGATAAAGAAGTGGTCGGAGACATGAAGTGGAGTTACAGTGAGGTTAGATGTTGAGCATTTTCTGGTGAAAATATAGTCAAGGTGGTTACCGGCTTTGTGAGTAGGAGGGGAAGGACTGAGTAAGAGAGCAAAAGAAGACAGTAAAAGTAAAAGATCAGATGACTTGTCTGTCTGGATGTTAAAGTCACCCAGGAGGATAAGTGCAGGGCCATTTTCTGGGAAGTTTGAAAGTAGAACGTCTAATTCCTCCAAGAAATCTCCCAAAGAACCTGGTGGACAGTAGAGAACAACAATAGTTAATTGTACCGGATGAGTAACTGTCACAGCATGAAATTCAAAAGACGTTGGGGTAAAAAGTGGAAGCGGGTAGAGAGAAGAAGTCCATTTGCGGGAAATGAGTAAACCTGTGCCACCACCCCTACCAGTGGGTCTGGGTGTGTGGGTGAAGGAGAAGGCAGAGGAGAGAGCAGCTGGGGTGGAGGTGTTGTCCGGTGTGATCCAAGTCTCAGTGAGAGCAAGGAAGTCAAGCGATTGCTGTCTAGCAAAGCCCGAGATGAAGTCTGCCTTGCGGGTAGCTGACTGGCAGTTCCATAGGCCCCCTGTGACAAGGTGTTGGGTATGTGAGGAACGGGTGGGATAAATAAGAGAGGAAAGGTTACGGTGTTGGTGTGAACAAGTGAAAGGCCTATAGTATCTACGAGTAGTAATTCGCACGGAAAGTTTACACATATCCAAAAATAAAAACTGTTTCTGGACCAAGTCTGTTTACAACTAAAGTTTAAAGTCACATAGAACTTACTCTTTTAACAGAGTAGGAATAAAAATCAAGCACTTTACCTTTAGCTGGTGTTGTTTTAGCTCTCAGTCACTTGAGTGAAACTGAAAACAGTAAGCAAAATATCAATAAACAAACAATCAATAAACAAACAAGCTCAAATCTCATACCATTCAAGGTAAGGCCAAAACAGTTCAAACTATCAATCTAGTTAATCTAAGACAGCAGATACAATAGTAATCTAGCAGAGAAGCTTATTAAAGAAGATACTTTGCCTGAATCCAAGTGGTCCAGTAGAATAATACCCCAGAAGTTTAAATGCACACACACACACACACACACACACACTGCACAGTAGCTCCACTATGAAGAAGTGGCAGATGCAAGGTAAACAGGCATCATGATCCAAGGACCTTTAAAAGTTTTGTCTTGTTTGTGTAGTGAGGACTGTGACGCCTTGTCGGACGTGCGTGTCGGCCTCATGACGTACGACAGCAGGATCCACCTTTACAACCTCAGCCCTGCCCTGTCCCGCCCACACATGCTGGTCGTCATGGAGACAGAGGACCTGCAGCTTCCTGTGACAGATGGGCTTCTGGTGTCCCTCAAAGACTGTATACACAGCATCGACAGGTGATTGAACATGTGAATCTCTTTGGTCCGGTTTGACATCAAGTGAAGAAAACTTCCTGCAGTTTAATTCTCTGTATGTGTCTATGCACAGTGTGTTGCAGCTTATTCCTCAGATCAGTGCAGAGTGCGATGACTCCAGTGGAGTTCCCATGGAGCTGCCCGTCAAGGCGGGACTTGCCATACTGCAGGTCGGTCATCACCGCACAAACTTTAATCAAATCTCTAGTTATTGGATGTTAGTTTTTTGTTCTGTGGCTCTGTGACTTTAGATAAAACCTCAAAGGAGACATATTTTGCTCATATGTCTCTTTTATCTCCGTTATTTTACAAACTGTCAAGGATTTGGTAGAGACAGGTTTAATTCTAATTAAACATTGTAATTCAGTGCATGTAGTGGATTAAGAATTTGTTTGATTCTCTGTAAGGCTCTGAGTTCTCCTGGCAAGCTGCTGATCTTCCACACTGCCTCTCTGATAGAGATGGGAGACACAAGCTCGTCCTCAGGGTTCTTTGGCTCCAACAAACCAAAGGTGCATACGACACACACACCTACTGTATGAGGTTTAATGTTTATATATAAGTAAAAAGGGAGGACATGACAGGTTCCCCAAAGTGAAGCCACAGTCTCTCTATTCATCTTAATTCCCTCCACGTTTGTTTTTCTCAGACCATCTTTCAGCCGTCAGAGCCGGCCGTCTCATTGGCCAAGGAGTGCGTCCGTCAGGGCTGCGGCGTTCACCTGTTCGTGCTATCTCAGCAAGACGTGGGCGGGGCCTGGCCAGGGCACATTCCATATCTCAGCGGGGGAGCTCTGCACACGTACAGCCACCTCCAGGTAGTTCAGCATCTCCTCCTGTCATTGAGTGAAGAGGAAATGTAATTTTTAAAAGTTGGTGAGCTGTTGTTGTCTTTAGGTTTAGCTTGGATTCACTATTTTGCCAAATGTTAGATGAGAAGATTGATTCCACTCCTCTAACATCAGTCTGCTGAAGTTCAGACTACCGCTAGTTAGCTTAGCTACAGAATCAACTTGAGAGGATTAAACTAATCTAAGATAACCAGTTACTCTCAATCCAAGTTTTGGCAAAGAAGTGAATAAGCATATGTCCTGAAATAATTCCACTATATTCCTTTTAAGGAAAAATATACACTGGCTCGAGCCTCCACTGCTTATTTCATGATGGAATCAACACAAAGTCCTCCTGGAGTCACTTTGAATGTGGATGACGTGTTTATGAATTTGTTTTGGTGACATTAAGATGAGTTGCTGTATATGTCCTATTTATTTGTTTACTTTGCACTACAGGGAGAACTGGACAGAGACCGTTTCACCTCTGATCTGAAGAGGACTGCAGAAACGCACACCGGCTACAAGGCGGAGCTCAGGATTTTCGTCAGCAAAGGTGAGAGCGATTTAAATTCCCTTCACCGAAGAGTTGGTTTTCACATCATTCAATTTGTTGGTTTGTTTGTTTGTATCCAAGATAACAAACAAAAAAACAACCATTTGTACCTGTCTCACCAGATTTACGTGTGTCCGGCTGTTATGGACTGTTTCTCCCTGGACCTGCCCCGAGCCAGGTCGTCATGGCAACTCTCGACCAGTGGACAACGCTGGCTGTGGAGCTCTCCCACACCAGAGGTCTGGATGAGAAGAGAGGTGTAGCCATACAGGTGGGCGGCTGTTCATGTCCATCAAAATCAGTCACTTATTATCTAATCTCAGTCTGAAGTTATTAAAAAAGTTATGAAGTTATTAAAAACCAGAGTGTATCTCCAATATTCAGGAGGAAACTTTTAAAATATGAAGAATTCTAAACAGAGTTCGGTGAACTTTGTTTATTCTCTACATGAAAACCATTCAGACACAGAGCCCAATAGAACTAATCCGCATGTGAGGCTGCTGGAGGCTCTGTTGCTCAGACAAAGTTTCATAGTGTTGCTTTAATTGCATTAGTAGACAATTTCCAGACTTCTATTTTATATTGGTCCTTAGTAAAACACTGCACAGACTAAAGCACTCACTCATACTGTTTGAGCTTCCATTCATTTGGACTCAATATCTATTTTAAACATAACCCTCCTCTGTCCTCCTCTCGTTTCCCAGACTGTTTTGTCCTACAGCACCAGGACAGGAGACAGAAGGACCAGGGTTCACACTCTGACCCTGCGATGCTCGCCTCACCTTCAGGACGCTTTCCGCCACTTCCAGGCCCAAACACTCCTCACCTTCTACTGCAAGAAGAGTAAGGCACCTGCACCGTAGATTAGTAGATTATGTAGTTGTTATATTGAGTACAAATATAATGTATCATGATATCTGTTCTGACACACTCTCATTAAATGCATATACACGTTTTTACCCAGCTTCACGGTGATTCAATATTTGTCCCATTTGAACACTGTAGATTAACATGCGGCCTGATGTGTCTGTGCAGTGTACTGTGCAGTGTTGGAGCGCCCTCTACAGGAGCTGAGGGAGGAGCTTCAGACCGAGGTAACGGAAGCACTGGCATCGTATCGTAAACACTGCTCCTCTGCCTCTGTGTCGGCTGGACAGGTGAGGTTTTGAGCCTGAGAAAATACACAACAGAGTTTTAATTTCCTGCAGAAGCTTTTCACTTCGATTTAAGGAAACGTCTGAAGGGTTTAAATGCTGTTTCAGTTATTGTAGAGGAAAAAAGAGGTAATTTTCAGATCAACACCTCTTATGTTTTAAAAATGTTAACTTTCTGAGGCATAAGATCATTTCAATCTTTTTCCCTCTGTACTCTTGTGTGTGTGTGTTTGTGTGCTGTAGCTGGTCCTACCTCAGTATCTGCGAGCTCTTCCTGTTTACATCAATAGTTTGAGGAAGAGTGAGGTGCTGCTGCCGGGCCTGAGGAACTCCATCCACCAGCGACTGCAGCAGCGCTGCCAGGTTCTCGCCATGGACACAAGCGGCACCGTCACTCACTTCTATCCTCTGCTGCTTCCTCTGGTCAGTACGACCAACACAGGAGTTTGTGTTATTCACAGTGTTATTGAGTTTAATATGTCAGATCATTTTTAGTCACACTTTCCCTCTCTCGTGCAGCCGCTGTCAGCTGACGACTCCATCACTCCGAACCCGGAGCAGGCGCTGCGCTGCCGTGCCCTCAGCCTGGAGACCAGGGGTCTGTATGTGGTCCACGCACCCCTCACTCTGCTGCTCTGGGTGGGCACCCAGGTCCCAGCAAGCACCTTGGTCGAGCTCTTCAACGCCAGCTGCTTCTCCGCCCTGACCTCTGGAGAAGTGAGTGACGGAGCCTAACCCCTAACCTGACGTTGTGTGTGTCCACGTTACCTGTAGATGATGGATGATTTACCTTCAATTTCCACAAAATTATGTCTTCTAATCAACTGCAACAGCTTAAAGTTCACAGTCACTACTTTACACTAGAATCAGTAGATGGTGGTGAGCAGTGTTGCCACAGTTACTTTGAAAAAGTAACTTAGTTACTTTACAGATTACTTGATTTTAAAAGTAACTAAGTTAGATTACAAGTTACTTTATTAGTAACATTAAGCAGCTGCCGACAACACCCCCGCCGCCTCAACATAAAAATGACAACCGGTTTTGCCAACACTCACTTTATTAGAAGTGCATTTTTAATAGTAATGTACACAACAACAACGTATAATGTATCTCCTGACATTTTAAGTTGAACTTAAAAACTATTTCCTGAAAAAATGCATGTTTTTATAAAAATGAAATAAAGACAGTCTTTCTTGACTTCACTTAACATAAATACTTGTTTTTATAAAGAATAAAAGAATGACAATCTTTCTTGACCTGACATTTAAATGTTAACACTGTAATGGAAAAACGTACTACTTATGATCTACATTGTTTATAAATGTAACTTTTAAACATGTTTTATGAACATTGTACCTGTTGTTCACACCTTAGAGAAGCAAGGAGTGGTTTTCCAAAAAGCTGTTCTGTGAGGCAGCCCGGCATTGACAGTAGTAGGGATCTTGTTTATTATGGCACGAAACGAGGGCGATTCAACTTAATTGTCGCATAGGCTACATGACTTCACTCCCAGAGACGCAAGAAGAAAATCAAATATATTGTAACGGACTGGGTTTATGTTTGGATTTGACGAATGTTCCGTAAAACACTCTGTTGAAGGAGCGTTCCGATATCATGAGGGTCAGTGAAGGGGTCGGGGTTGGACATGTGACTGTTTGGACCAATAGGATGGCGTTGTTGGGGATTTCAGGCCCTCATTGGCTGCTTGTGTTGGGGATGGTGGGGCAATGAGGAAGTGAAGTATTGTTGATGTGTGCAAGTGAGAGTAAGAGCGAGAAGTTCACATGTTTGAGTAGATGATAATAAAAGTAACAAAAAGTAGACAAAATAGTAACGCAGAGTGACTTGGATGAGTAACTTTAATATGATTACTGGTTTTGAAATAGTAACGCGTTAGATTACTCGTTACTGAAAAAAGGGGTCAGATTAGAGTAACGCGTTACTAAGTAGCGCGTTACCGGCATCACTGCTGGTGAGAGTAAAAAGCT